>NC_089226.1:47826876-48078292 GCF_963924675.1 Phocoena phocoena | reverse complement strand
AGAAAAACAGACTATAACAAAAGAAAAACAAAGGCATTATATAAAGCTAAAGTGATCAACACAAGAATAGGCTATAACACTCGTTAACATATATGTACCTAGCATAGGAACATGTAAGTATATAAAGCAAATATTAACAGACATAAAGGTAGAAATTGACAATAATCCCATAATAGTAGGGGACTTTAACACCCCAATTACATCAACAGACAGATCATCCAGACAGAAAATCAATAAGGAAACAGTAGTCTTAAATGACACATTAGACCTGTTGGACTTAATAGACACTATAGGACATTCCAGCCAAAAAGGTCAAAATACACTTCCATTTCAAATGGACATGGAACATTCTCCAGGATAGACCACATGCTAGGCCACAAAACAAATCATAACAAATTTCAGTGGATAGAAAGTATATCAAGCTTTTTTTTTTTTTCCAACCACAACAGCCTGAAACTAGAAATCTATTACAGGAAGAAAAATGGGAAAAACAAAAATACATGGAGACTAAAACAACATGTTACTAAAAAACCAATGGGTCAAAGAAGAAATCAACGAGCAAATCAGAAAATACTTCAAAACAACTGAAATAAAAACACAACACTCCATTATCTGCCAGGATTCAGCAAAGCAGTTCTGAGAAGTATATAGTGATACAAGCCTTACTCAAAAAACAAGAAAAATCTCAAATAAATGACCGAAACTACTACCTACAGGACTTAGAAAAAAAAAGCCCATAGTCAGCAGAAGGAAGGAAAACATAAAGATCAGAAAGGAAATAAATAAAATAGAGTTAAAAAAAACAATAGAAAAGATCAATGAAATCAAGAGCTGTTTTTTTGAAAAAACAAACACCTATCCTTCTCAAACTATTCCAAAAAATAAAGAGGAGGGAATACTTCCAATTCATTCTACTAAATAAGAAGATACTACTAAAACAATAAATTACAGGCCAAATCTCTAATAAATATAGATGTAAAAAATCCTCAAGAAATTTTAGCAAACTGAATTCAACAATATATAAAAAGAATCACACACCATGATCAAGTGGGATTTAGAATAGGGATGCAAGGATGGTTCAATAACCACAAAGCAATTAATGTGATATACCACGTTATCAAATCAAAGGATAAAAATCAACAACCATCTCAATAGATGTAGAAAAATCATATGACAAAATTCAACATCCATTCATGATAAAAACTCTCAACAAATTTGGTAAAGGTGGAACATATCTCAAAAGCCATTCATGATAAACCCACAGCTAACATCATACTCAATGGTGAAAAGCTGAAAGCTTTTCCTCTAAAATCAGGAACAAGATAAGGATGCCCACTCTTGCCACTTCTATTAAACGTAATATTGGAAATCCTATCCACAACAATCAGACAAGAAAAAGAAATAAAAAGCATCCAAATTGGAAGGGAAGAAGTAAAACTGTCACTATTTGTAGATGACATGGGACTATATATAGAAAACCCTAAAATCCCCACCAAAAAACCATTAGAACTAATAAATGAATTCAGGAAAGTTGTAGGATACAAAATTAGTATACAGAAACCTGTTGCTTTCTATACACTAATAATATATTATCAGAAAGAGAATTCAAGAAAACGATCCCATTTACAATTGCATCCTCGCCCAAGTAACAAACAAACGAAAAACCTAGGAATAAACTTGACCAAGGAGGTGAAACATTTATACTCTGAAAACTATAATACATTGATGATGAAACTGAACATGATACAAATAAATGGAAAGATATCCCATGTTCATGGATTGGAAAAATATTGTTAAAATTTCCATACTACCCAAAACAATCTACAGTTTAATTCAATCTCTACCAAAATACCCATGGCATTTTTCACAGAACTAAAACAAATAATCCTGAAATTCATATGGAACTACAAAAGACTCTGAATAGCCAAAGCAATCTTGAAGAACAAAGCAAGAGGTTTCATACTACCTGACTTCAAGCTATACTACAAAATTACAGTAATCAAAACATTATGTTCTAATTTCATACTTTCATGTAGCTGTCCAGTTTTCCCAGCACCACTTATTGAAGGGACTGTCTTTTCTCCATTGTATATTCTTGTCTCCTTTGTCATAGATTAATTGACAACATGTGCGTGGGTTTATTTCTGGACTTTCTATCCTGGTCCATGGATCTGTATTTCTTTCTTTTGTGCCAGTACCATACTGTCTTTTGTTTTGATTTTTTTTTTTTTTGCAGTATGTGGGCCTCTCACTGTTGTGGCCTCTCTTGTTGCGGAGCATAGGCTCCGGACACGCAGGCTCAGCAGCCATGGCTCACGGGCCCAGCCGCTCCGTGGCATGTGGGATCTTCCCGGACCAGGGCACGAACCCGTGTCCCCTGCATCGGCAGGCGGACTCTCAACCACTGCATCACCAGGGAATCCCTACCATACTGTTTTGATTATTGTAGCTCTGTAGTATAGTCTGAAGTCAGGGAGCCTGATTCCTCCAGCTCCTTTTTTCTTTCTCAAGATTACTTTGGCTATTCAGGGTCTTCTGTGTTTCCATACAAATTTTAATTTTTGTTCTACTTCTGTGAAAAAAGCAATTCGTAATTTGATAGGGATTGCACTGAATCTGTACATTGCCTTGGGTATTATAGTCAGAATGAAATTTGAACATTTTCTAACACCATACACAAAAATAAACTCAAAATGGATTAAAGACCTAAATGTAAGACCAGATGCTATAAAACTCCTAGAGGAAAACATAGGCAGAACACTCTGACACAAATCACAGCAATATCTTTTGGGACCCATCTCCTAGAGTAATGGAAACAAAAACAAAAATGAACAAATGGGACTCAGTTAAACTGAAAAGATTTTGCACAGCAGAGGAAACCATAAACAGAACATAAACACAACCTACAGAATGGGAGAAAATATATATATTTTTGGGGGGCAGAGAAAATATTTGCAAATGATGTGACTGACAAGGGATTAACCTCCAAAATATACAAACAGCTCATGCAATTCAATACAAAAATAAAAATGGTCAGAAGATCTAAAAAGACATTTCTCCAAAGAAGACATACAGATGGCCAACAGGCACATGAAAAGATGCTCAACATCACTAATTATCAGAGAAATGAAAATCAAAACTATAGTGATGTATCACCTCATACCAGTCATAATGGCATCATCAAAAAGTCTATAAATAATAAATGCTGGAGAGGGTGTGGAGAAAAAGGAACACTCATACACTGTTGGTCGGAATGTAAACTGGTACAGCCACTATGGAGAACAATATGGAGTTTCCTTAAAAAACTAAAATTAGAGTTACCATGTGATCCTGCAATCCCACTCCTGGGCATATATACAGAGAAAAACATAATTCAAAAAGGTACAAGCACCTCAGGGGCTTCCTTCGTGGTGCAGTGGTTAAGGATCTGCCTGCCAATGCAGGGGACATGGGTTCAAACCCTGGTCCGGAAAGATCCCACGTGCCATGGAGCAACTAAACCCGTGTGCCACAACTACTGGGCCTGTACTCTAGGGCCCATGTGCCACAACTACTGAGCCCACATGCCACAGCTACTGAGACCTGTGTGCCTAGAGCCCGTGCTCCACAACAAGGGAGGCCACCACAGTGAGAAGCCTGCCCACCACACAAAGAGTAGCTCCCACTCGCCACAACTAGAGAAAGCCCATGCTCAGCAACAAAGACCCAAATTAAATAATTAGTTAATTAAATTTATATATAAAAAAAAGATACATGCACCCCAATGTTCATAGTAGCACTATTTACAATAGTCAAGACATGGACCATCGGCAGATGAACAAATAAAGAAGATGTGAAATATATATACAATGGAATATTACTCAGCCATAAAAAGAATGAAATAATGCCATTTGCAGCAACATGGATGGACCTGGAGATTATCACACTAAGTGAAGTAAGCCAAACAGAGAAAGACAAATATCATGTGATACCGTTTACATGAGAAATCTAAAAACAAAAGGATACAAATGAACTTATTTACAAAACAGAAATAGACTCACAGATAGAAAACAAATTTATGGTTAACAAGGGGTGGTAGGGAGAGGGATAATTTAGGAGTTTGGGATTAAAATATACACACTACTATATATAAAATAGATAACCAACAAGGACCTACTGTATAGCACAGGGAACTACACTCATATCTTGTAATAACCTATAATGGAAGTGAATGTAAAAAAACAATATATATGTTGTGTGTGTATATATATATATATATATATATATATATATATATATATATATATATACACACACATACACGCATACATATATAACTGAATCACTTTGCCATACACCTGAAATTGACACAACATTGTAAATCAACTTATTTCAAAAAAATTTTTTAAAAACATTAGACTCCACCAAAAAACTGTTAAAACTAATAAACAATTCAGTACAGTTGCAGGTTACAAAATCAACACACAAAAATCAATTGTGTTTCTATATACTAACAGTGAACTATCCAAAAAATAAATTAAGAAAACTAACCCATTTAAAATAGCATCAAAAAGAATAAAAAATTTAGGAATAAATTTAACCAAGAAGGTGAAAGATATGTAAAAAACAAAACAAAACAAAAACATTACGGTACTGGCACAAAAACAGACACATAGATGAATGCAACAGAATAGAAAGCTCAGAAGTAAACCCATGCACCTATGGTCAATTAATCTATAACAAATAAGGCAAGAATATACAATGGAGAAAAATAATCTCTTCAATAAGTAGTGCTGGAAAAACTGGACAGGTACATGTAAAAGAATGAAATTGGAACATTTTCTCATATCATACTAAAAATATTTTCAAAATGGATTAAAGACCTAAAAGTAGGACCTAAAACCATAAAACTCCTAGAAGAGAACACCGGCAGAACACTCTTTGACATAAACGGTAGCAATATTTTTCTGGATCTGTTTCCTAAGGCAAAACAAATAAAAGCACAAGTAAACAAATGGGATCTAATTAAATTTAAAAGCTTTTGCAAACCAAGGATATCATCAACAAAATGAAAAGAAAACCTACTGAATGAGACAAAGTAATGTGCAAATGATATGACCAACAAGGGGTTAATATCCAAAACATGAACAATTCATACAGCTCAATATCAAAAACAAACAAACAGCCAACTCAAAAAATGGGCAGAAGACATGAATAGATATTTTTCCAAAGAATACATAAAGATGGCTAACAGGCACATAAAAAGATGTTCAACATCACTAATTATCAGAGAAATGCAAATCAAATCCACAATGAAATAACACCTCTCGCCTGTCAGAATGGCTATCATCAAAAAGTCTACAAATTGGGGCTTCCCTGGTGGCGCAGTGGTTGAGAGTCCGCCTGCCAATGCAGGGGACGCGGGTTCGTGCCCCGGTCCAGGAAGATTCCCACATGCCGTGGAGTGGCTAGGCCCGTGAGCCATGGCCGCTGAGCCTGCGCGTCCGGAGCCTGTGCTCCGCAACACGAGAGGCCACAACAGTGAGAGGCCCAGGTACTGCAAAAAAAAAAAAAGTCTACAAATAAAAAATGTTGGAGAGAATGTGGAGAAGACTTTTGCACTGTTGGTAGGCATGTAAATTGGTGCAGTCACTATGGAAAACAGTATGGAAGTTATTTAAAAAACTAAAAATAGAACTACTATATGATCCAGCAATTCCAGTCCTGGGTATATATCCAGAAAAAATGAAAACACTAATTCAAAAAGATACACACACCCCAATGTTAATAACAGTGCTATTTACAAAAGCCAAGATAAGGAAGCAGCCTGTGTGTCCATCAACAGATGAATGGATAAAGAAGATGTGGCTGTGTGTGTGTGTGTGCACATGTGTATGTGTACATATATAGCAATATTACTCAGCCATTAAAAAGAATGAAATTCTGCCGTTTGTAACAACATGGATGGACCTAGAGGGTATTATGCTTAGTCAAATAAGTCAAAGTCAAATATTGAATGTTATCACTTAATGAAAGAATATAACAAAACAGAAACAGACTCCAGATTTAGAGAAAAAGCTAGCAGTTACCAGTGGGGAAAGGGAAGGATGAGAAGCATGATAGGGTTAGGAAATTAAGAGGTACAAAGTATTATGTATTAAGTACATAAGCTACAAGTATATATTATACAGCATAGGGAAATAGTCATTTAAAAATAACGTTAAATGGAGTGTAATCTATAAAAATATTGAATCACTATGTTGTACACCTGAAATTACTATAATATTGTAAATCAACTGTACTTCAATCAATAAAATAAGAGTTTTAACACTTAAGTTATCCAGAATGAATACCTTGATCTCCTACTACCACCCCTAAAATGAAGCTTTCCTAGAGTTCTCAAATTCAGTAAATGATACTTCTACCCACTGTTTCATATAACACAGGTAATTGGGAGTCATCTCTGAGACTTCCTTTCCTTTTAAAACTCCCATATGCATTTCATATCTATGTTCTGGAATGTTTTAACCTAAAAATCTCATATATGTTCAATGTTTCTTCATCACCACCACCACCCTAATTCATGCTACCACTATCTCTTGCCTGGACTTCTGCAAAAGCTCTGTAACTAGTTTTGTTTTGTTTTGTTTTTAACTGTAACTTTTTTTCTACGTCATCCCACCTGTTCTACACATAACATCCAGAGTGATGATTTCAAAATCCAAATATGACCATGTTACCTGATTCACTCCTCTCTCTCTAATTTACTTAAAATACTTCAAAGAAATCCTAAACATTAGATGGTTTGTGTCTCCCTTCCCAATCCCTTCTCTTACCAAGCTGCCCCTATATGCTCTCCCTCCAGCCCTATTGGCCTTACAGCTCCTTTCCCGTCTAAGATAGAATCTTTGTGTATATGGTTCCCTCCTCCTGAATACTCTTCTTCCTCCTTCCCCAAGTTGATCCTACTTTTAAAATTTAAGCTTAATTAGCATTCCCTTAAGGAAGCCTTCTCTGACCTCCCTCTCTACATCAGTACGTCCTCAAATGCACTCCCAATATACCATGTACATCTTTTCTGTAGCACTCATCAAAATTACAACTTTATCTTCACTTATGGGATTCTTTAATTTATTGTTGCTTCCTCCTCGGGGGCAGGGTCTGTGTATATTTTCTTACACTGTGAATTTATAGGACTTAGTACAGTTCCTGAGACATAGTGGGCAATCTGTAAATATTTATAGAATTAATGAAGGGAGGAAAAATAGATGGATAAATAGGTTTTGATGAGCCGAAAAAATAATGGAGATGTGCTACAGAAGACTGAGGCTTGTTTAAATAACACATGTTGAGATAATAAACTAGCTCTTGTCAAGAGAACAGTTCATCTGACAACAGGAAATTTAAAATTCTCCCTCTTTTCAATTGTTTTTTTCTTTAAACAGGCAGTTGTAAAGAGAACATTTCACTTCATCTATAAAAGGCCACATTTCTGTTGTCAAGGGCTTTCCTAGGCAAGGGATTCCTGCTCATGTTGAATTACTGGGCAGTTTGGGCTTCTGTCTACATAGTATAGGCTACAGAAAGCAAAGCAAATTCCCAGACTAGGGATTGGTGGGGAAGAAACAGGTGATTTTCTATCTACTCTACAATTGTGTGACATGTCCTTACACTCTGTATAATATTTTGCCTTCTTTGGGCGTGGCCTTGGAATGATTTTATCATTTGTTTGACTTAGTATTTTATGTTTAAGCAACATAAATTTAAGGAAAGCCACTCAAAGAAATATCAACTCTCAGAAAAAAAATACTCTAAACAATGGAGGAAAAGCAAGTCAGTGGCTTCAAACAACATCATAAATCATAAGAGAAGAAAATGAATGGTGTGCAGGAGTTTTATGTTTGTCATCTCATTCAATCCACACACATGGCTCAGAGGTGAAGGAATTTCCCAAATTAAATAAGCAGTAAAGGTTTGACTCTAACCAGTTCCAGGTAATGCCAAAGTCCATGATCCTTCAAGTAATGCAACCAAGAATAACCCTATGTACCCTGATTCTCCAGCACAGTGTCAGAAAGGCTGTATTCCCTTCCATAGTCTAGCTTCTTTCCCAGATTCTGTGGGCTGTCCTGATGCACAGAAACACATGAGATTCTTTTGTTGGTGTCTTATAGGTCTTCCTATAGACTTCAAGCTCTCACAGAGTCATAAACTTCCATTCTGTGTATACTTTAGAAAACTGCTTTTTGACAAAGACTTTGGACATTAAGTTTTAACTCAGAATGCATTTTTGCTTTCGAGTTATAAACAGAGCTCAACTTTTTAATGAAAATGCTGACACAACCTAAAGAACAGTGGTGTATGACCAAATACATTGCAGAAACAGATTTTTTCAACAGAGTATTAGCATATTTAGAGAGAGGATATTTATGGGATGTTTTAATTAAGCTGTGGATATTAAATTATGCAAAATTTTTACTTCACCAAAATGCAATCTAAAATAGCCCTCAAGGGCTTCCCTGGTGGCACAGTGGTTGAGAGTCCACCTGCCGATGCAGGGGACACGGGTTCGCGCCCCAGTACGGGAAGATCCCACATGCTGCGGAACGGCTGGGCCCGTGAGCCATGGCTGCTGAGCCTGCGTGTTCAGAGCCTGTGCTCTGCAACGGGAGAGGCCACAACAGTGAGAGGCCCACGTACCGCAAAAAAAATAAATAAATAAAAATTAAAAAATAAAAATTAAACAATAAGATAAAATAGTCCTCAAGATCAGTTAGCATTTTTTTTCCTGTGGTTGGGAGACATTGCCAATCCAAACTTGAATGGCATTGAGTTTTTCAATGAGGTGTGTGCTCTGAGTTGATTGAAAATATATGGATTGGTAAATGAAATGCTCAAATGTTTGTATACATTTTTCCTCATTGTTCTAATGGAAGAGTGGTTGTTATGAAACCTGCTCCTTTTCCACCTCCTCCAATCATGCTTAGGTTTGGGGTTTTGATAGATACATTTGTTATACCTTTTGTTGCTGAAACCAGTCCATTAATCCAGACTGGAAGGGGTTGTTTTTATGAGGCTGTCAGGGGACTATGCCACCTGCTGCCAACAGGACTTCTTTGAGAAGCTGCAGCAATTAATGCTGCATTTCTCTGTCAAGCCCTGTTAAAAGTTTTCTTCAGGCCAAGTTTGTCCAAACATTTGTACAATTCCACAGAGATCCGAAGTAGCTGGAGGCTGCTTCAAGAGGTTTGTCATTGACACCTGCTCTGTATTGGACGTAGGAAGCTGGCTGCTGCTACAGACATGGCCTCATGGAATAGCTTCCCCTATTTGGACTACCTAAAGCTAAATCTAATGAGGCAAGCCTGAGCAGGGGATAAGCACAATCAGAAGAGCAGCACAGAAAGTCAGACTAGTAAGCAGGCGTAAGGAAGACTTTGACGGGAACACCTCCATATCTTCTTTGTATAATTCAATTATTTAAATAACATTACTTTGTTGTTATTCCCTTGGATTTCTAGGTTCATTATACATAATTGGTAATATACAAAAAATGCACAAAGAATAAATATTTTTAAAGCCTATAATCATTACTACTTAGAGTACACTCCTGTTCATACGTTATATGGCCTTCATTTAAATGCTAAATTTGTGCAATATACACGTCCCCTGAATATTGTTG
Source organism: Phocoena phocoena (assembly GCF_963924675.1). Lineage (NCBI taxonomy): Eukaryota > Metazoa > Chordata > Mammalia > Artiodactyla > Phocoenidae > Phocoena > Phocoena phocoena. Next base: position 48,068,631 of record NC_089226.1, on the reverse strand, counting down.
TAGGAGAAGTTTCTTTAAGGAGATGTGTGCAGTATGAGGTTTTCAAGGTAGGATTATCTACTTGGAAGAGCTGTCATTCATAACTCATAACTGTAGCTGGTTTATGAACAGCACCAACACCCAAATCAAGAGCACTTGATGATGTCTATATTTGTTTCACATGATCTAAAAACATCAACTTAAAAGGGATAATATGATAGCTAGGGAAAAGTACCCAGAGGAGTTCATAAGACATTCATTTACTTTGTTAATATAAAAGGAAGGGAGATTCCATCATAACTGCACCAGACTTAGCACTCCATAACCAAACCAATCATATATGCTTCAGAGGCTCTTTCACCACTCAGTGCTGAAACCCATTCTCTCATAGTATTTTTCAGGAATTCAAGTAACCAAAAAATAATATAGCAATGACACTAAGTTCACAAATGACTTTCAAAGATATATAAATTGTAATAGAAATCACTGTCAAAAAAAAAACCTTTATGCTTTTTAAAATAAAATTAACTCATTTAAACATTCAGACTCTATACCTTTCAATTACATCCACTATCTGAGGTAAGTTGAAAGTAGGCCAACCTATCTGAGAGTTCATTGCTCAAGTGCCTTTGTGGGGTAAATATAGATCTCAAACTGTAACCATCTTCAGAATTCTACAGTGCTGATAATAATAATGCCATAATAATTACAAAAACAACATGTATTGAGTACCTACTATGTGCTAGGCACTGATTTAGGCATATCGCATACATTGTCTTTAATTCTGAAAGTAGTCTAGCAAGGTAGGTATCTGTTATCATTCCTACTTCACATGAGAAAAGGGAGACAGAGTTGTTGAAATGCTTACTGAAGTTCATATGGCTAGTGAGAGAAAGGAGATCTCAACTTCTGCTTGACTCCAAAACTCATGCCCCTACTACTATGCAACACTGACTCCTTAAGTGATGAGTGAAAAGTTCAACAGGAAGAACCTACACTTAAAAGCTCAGGTAATGCCAACAAGTGTCAATACCTTGTACTGTTAAAAATCACTACAAAACCCAAAGCAAATCTCCTTTCACGTATCCCTCCCTATTTTGCTGTCAGTCTCTCTGCCTCCCTCAATACCACCTTTGCCTCCACCACAAATTCAAACCAATAACTCAACTATTTAAGTTGGAGGAGAGAGGAAGCCACTGCCCTGAGAGTCTGTATGAGTGAAAACGTGCCAACTCTCTGCTCATCAATCAAAACCATCAAAGAAAGAGGTGTTTCCAAACATGAATCTACCCAATAATTCAAGTTTATCCTTTGAAGTATACGATGTTTTTATATTTTGAACATTTTAAATAGTTTGCAAATGTTTTAGTAGCTGCAGGTAGACGTCACAAAGGTAATTCTTCTCCAAAAAAATCTTTGGACATAATTTTAGATTTTTATGTATTGACCCATGGCCAACATTTATGAATGTCAGTTAGAATACTAAGTTGTGATGTACCCAGGTCCCACCACTCAATTACATCATAGAATTTAAGGGCTTGTGCTTGTTTTAAACATTTGCTTCTTTCCTCACTGTTGACTGCCACGTCCCATGGCTGCTAATATACCAGGCTTTAGTAATGCTTTCTCCTGAATTTCTATACACCTGTTCTAACTATCTGGATCTTCTAATGGGTTAGGTAATAAGTAGCCATGATTTTTAGAAATGTATCTAAATAGGCTCAGAAACAAGGTATAATGGGTCTCTCTTGTTCAAATACATGTATTTGAGAAATAATATGAAGCTCACACAGTGAGGTCTAGAATAGGTAGGTACACTGTAAATGAGCTGTGAAATATTGATTTAGTTCACTTCAACATAATTTTTATTTCTAGATAATTCTCAGTGTATACTACATAATACAGGTTGTTGGATACTAAGTAAGTAAAACATTGGTCAGTAAATATAGCTGAAGCTTCCTTAAATTGATGTCAGAGAGAAAAAAAACTCAATTCTTCCAGGAATTTTTCTGGACACAGAGACAAAGCCCTTGGATAGGAAAATCCATAGACCCATCACAGTATAGCTTTTTTGTATTCTTAATAATTTACAAATTATTAAATCACCATATTCTATATCAGCATCCCTCTATAAACCTGTGAAAAACAATCTTGCAGCTTATAGCTCTGTCATGGAATGAACTCTGAGAGAAAATTTCATATTTAATTGCTACATCAAATGATGAAACAAAGAAGGAAGATAGAGCCTAGAAAACCTCTTATAGAAAACCCATTATTAAAATTCCATTAGCTCTGAACCGAAGGACATAACTAAATTTCTAAATAGTCAGGTTTATTATAACTCTCTTTATAATAGTAGTTATCTACATGGTCTTCTTCTCCAAATAAATCATATAAGATTAGAAATCCTGACAGTGCTGTGAAGGAAGACCTTCAATGTCCTACTGTGGTTGCCAGTATGGTTGTCCAACAATGCAATGTTACCCAACATTCAATGTATAGAATCCAGGCAGCACCTTTCATGACACAAGGCACAGCTATCAAAAAAAAAAAAAACAGTCTCTTTTGAATAATTATTTTTCACAGAAAACTCAAGAGCATAAATTTATTCTGGAGAGATGGTGAATTATATCAGAAACAACACCAGACTGCGTACCCAAAGGATTCCAAAAAATATTTTTTGTGATGCCAAAAAATATTTCACTTCTCTGAGCTTCAGTATTCTTATCTGTCAAATAAGGGAAGAGTTATCCTTTGGCAAAATCAGATGTGGATTCTGAGTAGGTAGATTATACTTCCAGGAGTCCTAGAAAAGTTTTCCTTAGTTTTCTCAATAGAAAGCCAAGGCACTCTCTCAACACATGAGAATTTTAAGTGTTAAAAACAAATATCAAAATAAACACATAAACAAACAAAATCCCCCTTTCATGATAAAAACACTCAATAAAATAGTAATAGAAGGGAACTTCCTCAATATGATAAAAGTCATCTATAAAAATCCCACAGCTAATATCATATTTAATGAGGAAACACTGAATTTTCCCCTAAAATCAAGAACAAGACAAGAATGTCTGTTCTTGCCAATTTTATTCAATATTGTACTGAATATTCTAGCTAAGGCAACTGGGCAAGAAAATGAAACAGAAGGCATCCATACTGGAAAGGAAGAAGTAAAACTAGTAAAACTATCTCTTTATGCAGGTGACATGATCGTGTATATAGAAAAATCCTAAAGAATTCACTAAAAAGCTGTTAAAACGAATAGGTTCAACAATGTTACAGGGTACAAGAGCAATAAATAAATATTGATTGTATTTCCATACACTAGCAATGACCAATCAAAAATGAAATTAAGAAAACAAACTCATTTATAATAGCATCACAAGTAATAAAGTGCTTAGGAACAAATTTAACAAAAAAAAGCAAAAACTTGTACTCTGAAAACTATAAAATATTGTAGAAAGGAATTAAAGAAGACCTAAATAAATAGAAAAACATTCACTGGATCGGAAGTTTAATATTGTTAAGATGGCAATATTCCACAAATTAATCCACAGATTCAAAGCAATCTTTATCAAAATCCCAGATGGCTTTTTTGTAAATTGACAATCAGATCCTAAAATGCATATAAAAATGCAACGGATACTGAATATCCAAAATAATCTTGCAAAAGAAGAACAGAGTTGAAGATGTACACTTCTCAGTTTCAAACTTACTACAAAGCTACAGTAATCAAGATAGTACTGGATAAAGATAGCCATATAACTCAATGGAATAGAATTGAAGTTCCATAAGTAAACCTTTACATTAATAGTCAATTGATTTTCAACAAGGCTGCAAAGGTAATTCAATAGGGAAAGAAAATACTTTTCAACAGATGGTTCAGAGACACTTGGCTATCCATATACACTATAGATACATAAAAATTAACTCAAAATAGATCATAAACCTAAATGTAAGAGCTAAAACTATAAAACTCTTAGAAGAAAATATAGAAGTAAATTTTTGTGACCTTGTCACGTGAAGTCTCCTTAGATATGACAAGTGACACAAAAACAGATAAACTGGACTTCATCAATAAGTGGTACTGGGAAAACTGGACAGCTACATGTAAAAGAATGAAAATAGAACACTCCTTAACACCATTCACAAAAATAAACTCAAAATAGATTAGAGACCTAAATGTAAGACTGGACACTGTAAAATTCTTACAGGAAAACATAGGAAGAACACTCTTTGACATAAATCACAACAAGATCACTTTTGATCCACCTCCTAGAGTAATGGAAATCAAAACAAAAATAAACAAATGGGACCTAATGAAACTTAAAAGCTTTTGCAAAGCAAAGGAAACTACAAACAAGACGAAAAGACAACCCTCAGAATGGGAGAAAATATTTGCAAACGAATCAACGGACAAAGGATTAATCTCCAAAATATATAAACAGCTCATGCAGCTCAATATTTAAAAAACAAACAACCCAATCCAAAAATGGGCAGAAGACCTAAATAGACATTTCTCCAAAGACGACATAGAGATGGCCAAGAAGCACATGAAAAGCTGCTCAGCATCACTGATTATTAGAGAAATGCAGATCAAAACTACCATGAGGTATCACCTCACACCAGTTAGAACGGGCATTGTCAGAAAATCTACAAACAACAAATGCTGGAGCGGGTGTGGAGAAAAGGGGACCCTCTTGCACTGTTGGTGGGAATGTAAATTGATACAGCCACTACAGAGAACAGTATCGAGGTTCCTTACAAAACTAAAAATAGAATTACCATATGACCCAGCAATCCCACTACTGGGCATATACCCTGAGAAAACCATAATTCAAAAAGACCCATGCACCCCAATGTTCCTTGCAGCACTATTTACAATAGCCAGGTCATGGAAGCAACCTAAATGCCCATCAACAGACAAATGGATAAAGAAGATGTGGTATGTATATACAATGGAATATTACTCAGCCTTAAAAAGGAACGAAATTGGGTCATCTGTAGAGACGTGGATGAATCTAGAGACTGTCATACAGAATGAAGTAAGTCAGAAAGAGAAAAATAAATATCGCATATTAATGCATATATGTGGAACCTAGAAAAATGGTACAGATGAACCAGTTTGCAGGGCAGAAATAGAGACACAGATGTAGAGAACAAACATATGGACACCAAGGGGGGAAAGCAGTGGGGGGTGGGGGTGGGGGTGTGCTGAACTGGGAGATTGGGATTGACATGTATACACTGATGTGTATAAAATGGATGACTAATAAGAACCTGCTGTATAAAAAAATACATAAAATAAAATTCAAAAATTCCAAAAAAAAGCAGATGAATGGATAAAGAAGATGCGATATATATATGTGTATATATATATATATATATATATACTGTATATATATAGTGTATATATAAAAACAAAATTAAAAATTTTTGGGCTTCAAATGAGAGTATCAAAAAGTAAAAAGACAATCCACAGAATGGTACAAAATATTTGCAAATCACATATCTAATAAGGAATTACTATTAAAAACATATAGAGAACTCTTACAACTCAAAGACTTAAAGACGAAAAAAAAATTTTTTAAATAGGTAAAAAATCTAAATAGACATTTCTCCAAAGATAAAAGAATAGCCTAAAAGTACATGAAAAGGTGCTCAACACATCACTAATTATTAGGGAAGTGCAAATCAAAACCACAGTGAGATATCACTTCATACCCACTAGTATGACTACAATAAAAAGGACAGATAATAACAAACGTTGTGAGGATGTGGAGAATTGAAACCCTCACACATTGCCAGCGGGAATGTAAAATAGTGTAACTGCTTTACAAAACAGTCTGGCAGTTCCTCAAAAGGTTAAACACAGTTACCATACAACTCAGTAATTCCTCTCCTAGGTATATATCCAAGAGAAGTAAAAACATATGTCCATACAAAAAGTTGCACGTGAATACTCATAGTAGCATTATTCACATGATGAAAAAGGGCAAACAACACAGATGTCTACCAACTGATGAATGGATAAACAAAATGTGGTATAGCCGTATGACAGAATATTACTCATCAAGATAAAGTAATGAAGAACTGATATATGCTACAACATGGCTAAACCTTGAAAATACTAGTTAAGTGAAAGAAGCTAATCACAAAGGGCCATGTATTTTATAATTCCATTCATAGGAAATGTCTAGAATAAGCAAATCTGTAGAGATGGGAAGCAGATTAGTGATCGCCAGGAGCTGGAGGGAAGAGGAGTGGGGAGTGGCTTATAATGGACATGGGGTTTCTTTTGAGCTCATGAAAATATTCTAAAATTGGTAGTAGTGAGAGTAGCACAACTCTGAATGTACTGAAGTCACTGAACTGTGTGCTTTAAATGGTTGAATTATAATAGTGTGTGAATTATATTTCAGTAAATCTGTGGGAAAAAAATAAAAACACTGATGGATAGCTTCTCAGATCTTGCCAGCAACCTCAGGACTTGAAACCTTCATCTCTGCACAGGGCATGCTGGGTACATGTTTACATGTCTTTAGTTCTTTACTCTGTGTGTTTTTTATGTGTGCTCACTGGAAATGCCCTTTCATTTCTCCCATGAACCCCCCCCCCCAAACCCATAAATACTGTCGGTTCCCTTTCTGAGCATGCTTCAAAGATCAGTGTAACAAAATTATTTGATATGAATCCTGCAGTTCCCAGCTGGTTCTTTCGAACCTAGAGAGGAAACCAGTACAAGTCGAAAGTACTATAATGGCCAGAAGAGACGGGAAAAAAGCAATATATCCATTGTATCAACCTAGTCTTCCTCATACTTTCCTTGATTCAAAGCCCTAACTACATCCAAGTTGGAATCAGAGCCATTCCACAGAGCTCACATCTCTTAAAGTGCATTGTGATTTTTTCTAAGGAAATTTCCCCTCTGAATTCTTTTCTAACCCTACGGCTACCACCCATATGGCCAGATGTACTCTAATCCCAGTGTAGACCAATTTAAAGCCCTGTACTCTGTAATTTTCCAAAATTTTCCTAAAATTGTGATCATCTGATAACATCCTAACTTTTTGTTCTATAAGGGAACTAACCACTGATGGTATGAAAACCTTGCCCTAAAAAATAAAAATGACATCCAGTCTTTGGAAAGACAATACCCATCAAAGCCATCCTGGGTGTAATTTCCCAGCAGCAGAGTTTGCCCAGTGGGTCTGTGTTCCTAGGAACTCTACAACACCCAGAGAGCAGACACAACATTATTTGTTTTATGACTGCATTTGATGTTTCTAAGTACCATGTTCTGGGTATTTATTTGGGCTGTATACAAAAGGAAGTCACACAATGAACTGTGGAGAAAAAAAGGTGGGGGAGAAGCTACCAAAACAGGGTGAAAAAAACCTTTGCACTAGTATAGAATAGCTTATGCACATTGTATTAACTGGTTTCAATTAGAGGGAATGATCCCAATTGTGGGTAATGGGAGGCAGTCTGGGAGAACATGCTGAAACAATAAACACTTTAAAAGAACATCTCCTCTGGTTTCTTATAGGAACGTCTGTTTTTATTGATTTCCCATAAAAGAGAAAAATTACTTTCATAATCTAGAGAGACATTGTAGTGAAATGTTAATATGCTTTCAAATTAAAAAGAGTATCTAGCCCCACTCTTCAAAAATGGCTTTATATTACTCAGAATACAAACATCTCAATATGACACTCCATATCATCAGTTCTTGCCTGTCAGAGGGCAAATGTTTCTTTTCAAGAGCTTCAGGATTTCTCCTTTTACAGTCTTAAAGAGTTGTGTATTAACTCCTGGAAACTCTTCCTGAACAAGCCAGAATCCTTTTGGAAGAAAGGGCCCTCCTAAATAGCCCTAAATTAATAATGAGTTATTGCCTGTTCTTTATGTTTTGCTTCACCAATTCATCCTTCCCCATCACTTTCTAGAATGACCTATCCTTTTCTTTCTCTTCTCTTACCACTTTTCAAGCAATTACCACGTGGCAGGTGCTGTGTTAACACATGGCATGCATTATCTCATGTAAATCTCAAAATATCCTGTTACACGTGTAAACTCAGAGAGATTAAGTAGATTGTCCAATGTTATACGGCTAGTAAGTGGCAGAATTTGTATTTTAACACAAAACTTATACAATTCTAAAGCTTTTATACTTAACTATTACCAAAAACTGCATATTCTGTCTTCCAAAATCCATCTTGAGGCAAATCTCCATTCTGAAAAGTTATAGCTTTTTGTACAGACCATTATATAGCATGTATTACAGAGTATAATGATTATATGCATGTATTGTTCCCTGCTCTATCCTGAGGAATCAAAGGGTCAGTTACAACTTACAAAATATGCTCAGTAAATGCTCCTTGAATGAGTAAATGAGGGTTGATGTATTCAGAGTACAGTGTTCTTATTTGCAAATGCTTATATGATTTTTAAAAATATTTCCCATATCTATTTATGGGTGAATACTACATAACAATAGAGATACGCAGAAATAACAATATCCATGATAAGCTCCATAATAGCAGGGATTTTTTTTTCAACTTAGCTTTTAGAAACTCCTCTCATTACATTATTTTTAAATTTCCAGGAACTAAGGGGTGTGCAAACATAAAGAGAAACAAAGCAATTATTCTAGACAAATATGTATATTTATATATCATATGTCTAATCAGTAAAATTATACATTACAGCCATTTCTGAGTAATGCTTAATAACTAAGGATTGCGTTTGGGGACATTCCTCAAAGTGACCAAATCCACTCATAGGCCATAGTCATACTGAGTGGTCCAGAGATCTGCCCTGAAATGCAGCAGCTGCTCAAGCCTCCTGCAGCTGGTCAAATCTAAGGTTCTTTATTTCCAACTGACAGGAACTGATTCTTAGCCTAGTTCACTCCAGATTCAGAGATCTGCCTGTCTTCACCTGAGTCCCAGAACCTGTGGGTCTCTTCTCATTTGTTTCTAAGTGGCAGGGGTTCAGGTAACCACTGTGTTCATACTGGTGATCGTGCAAACCAATGGGCATACAACCCAATTAAATGTAAAGTGTAGAGGTGAGGAAAGGTATCATTCTAATGCTTAATGTAGCCATACAAGGAAAGATAAATAAACAAAACTGTCACACTTCTCACTAGAGAAGATATTTCACTTATAATTATTCACAAAGTATAAATATGCCCATGTTTCTGTATAATTGCTGGAGGTAAATTTTCTATTCAGCTTGAATCCCAATCTGTACATTGTAATTCTGACTAAAAGGAAAAGTCTTTAAAAACACTTCTTGGTCCCATTATTACAGAGATGTGCAGCGTCAATAAAAGAGAGCATCCAAGAGGAGAGTGATCAAGTAGTAATAGAAGTAATTTTTAAGGCAATATGTAGCTGTTGACAGGCATTTGAAAAACAATTTGGTGAGAGAAAGTTTCTTGGAAAAACCAATGATAAAACCTCTGCACTTAAAATGAACCTGGAGGCAAAAGCACACACAAAGACCAGGACTGTTCTGAATAAAGTAACAAAGCCCAGCTATAAGGATACAATTATTCCAGAGCAAAACACCAAGAAAGAATAGGGCACCGGGGAGAGAAATGTAGGAAAGAATCAAGTGAATTTAAAAATGCACAAAGATAACAGAGACTATCCATTTATCATGAATGTAAGTATGTATTAATTTATTTATAACCTGCTTCAGCCCATAGAGGATTTGAGGGGGACAAGACATTCTCTTAAACATAGGAGGCTAGAGGCTAAGATTTTCTCTATTTCCTGAGAGATGAGAAAATGGAAATTAATACCAGAACTACTTTACATATTGTATATAGTTTTTGTTATGTAAATATACTTTTATTACTGTACTGTTAACTAGCCATATTTCTCAGTTTATAATGTGAGTTAAGTCATTACCAAATTATTCTTTGCTCATTTTTATGTACCCAAGCGTTATATATAACCAGATATTTGAAATGAATGGACTATTATAAATTATCAAAATCCCACAGTTCTGAGTGCTTCATTCTGTCTGAGACAACTACTCATTACATCAATTCTGGTGGGAGCTCCATAAATGTTGCTGACCAGGAGATGTTAGTTAAGCGAGTTTACTTTTTGGCTGCAAATAAATCAAAGAGCAATAAATTCCCCCAAACAAACAAAATAAAACAAAATCTAGATAACTTAAGGAAAAAAATGTAACTTACTGATTATCAGCAGGTTATTGAGCCCTTCTCACAAAATCAAAGAGAGATTTAAGCAAGCAAAACCTCAAAGGGCAGATATACAGCAACTCAAGGAATCGTGGCAACTCAAGGAATCTCAGCAACTGAGGTTCATAGAATATTTTCCAAACTATTGTCATTCATATGATTCAATACTGATGGCTACCAGTTTGATATCTCTCTGGTACAAATTTCAAATACTCAGGAGAGAGAACCCAACAGCCTCACCTGGGATCAGATATTTAATCTCTTGGATCAGTCAGTCATGGCCAGGCACAGACTCGCAGAGCCCAAACATGGCCACTAGGAGCCTACTTTTGTAGACTGGGGTTACTGACAGAGAAAGCAGAATCATTATGGGTTGTGCAATTCCTCCAGAAAGTGCTTGCCCCACTGGGAGACGTATTACTTTTAAGTAAATGGCAAAGGAAATCTACGCAACGAGCAGCTACCAATTCTATGGCAGAAACAAGAAGAAACATCTTTTTGATGCTCTCACCTGACCATAGAACTGAAAATCAGACTGAAGTGCTGGCATTTCAGACTTGTGATCTTCAGGAAGGGTCTTAAATGTATTCATCTATTTGGTCTTTAGTGTTCTACAACAGGAAGACCTAATGTGGGATTCTCAGATCCTCAGCGGTAACTCCACAGTAATAATGAAGGATGAGCTGTTTTTAATAATCCAAAAGACAGAATTCTAATCATGGATTTACTTGCAATAAGACTACACAAAGTAACTAAAATGTCAAATTTCTTTTATTTTGAGCTGAAATTATCAGTGTATTGGAGGATCAGCTACTAATTGGAATACATGGATGTATTTGATAAAATGGGACCACTATCCTATCTACCTTTGTATCTCTAGCAATTGCCATAGTGCCTGACACAGCTGAATCTAACTACTAAATTTTGTCTAGTTTGAAAACAAAATTCCTCAAAACGCATATTCAATGGTACTCTGAAGGAGAAAGTATAAAAGGACACTTGAAGGTGAGAAATGGAAACCACCCAACTAACAAAGTAAAAATATATTTATTCCTATTCAGCGAGAAATGTGAGAGTTACAAAATAATTTATTAAAACTTATTATAAAGAGGAAATCAACAGATTGAAGATTCATTTATTAAATATACACTCACAGAGCTTCTACCATGTACCCAGGGATTTACCTAGGTGTAGGTATACTAGGAACCTGAAGAGCACATGGTCTTGGAGAAATAGGCATTATAAATCAGTAATTGCGAGATAATATCATTAAGGATACAATAAAAGGAGTGATTGATGAAGAAATAGAATTATTAAAACTCGCCCTTTCTCTGGCATCAGCAGAGTCTCTAAGCAGGCACTCCCCTCTGACCACCTGCTCACAAAAGTGTGACATTTTTATTCTCCATGTCTCCAGCAAGCTGAGCTGCCTCTGCACTGCAGGAATGCCTCCAAAACTTAGCATTATCATCACTCCTTCATTAAAGGTGATCCCACCTTCTCACCTTCCACAGATAAACAAAAGTCAAGGAAAGAGGCTTCATTCTCTCACACAATCTGAGTGAAAAGTAGGCTCCTCCAGGCCTACTGCCTTTTAACACAGTCATAAGTCTTGCTATGAGAGTCCAGCTGCACCTTTCAGAAGCCTGTATCTCAATAATAGATGAGGATATTTAAAGCACTCCACATATCACTTTATACTCTCTGCAAGGTAGGTCAAATGAGGGGAATGCCTCAAAAGTAACTTTTGAACTTTTTGTCCTCATCACACACAAATTATTTCATGACAGGCAAACCCTCAGTTACAGCACACACGGTTCCCAGAGGAACCACTGTCATTTCTATCAGGCAATGTATATATAAAAGCATATCATACAATCAGCCACTTTCTTCACTTATTCAGAGCACAGCGTCATGGAATGAATTCATGAAAGGACAGTCAGGGCATCCAGAATCTATTCCCAACCTTACAACTGATGCACTTATTCTTACTTCCTTTGCATTTACGTTTCCCATTTACAACACAGGAATGATGACATAGTACCTGTTTGTTTCCAAGGCATTTGAAAATTCTCTGATGGAAGATTTCACACAAATGCAGAGGCTATTATTATACTAGGAAGACTTGAAAGTTGCAAATCCATGTACCCATCACTATTAAACAGTCAACACAATGGAAGAAGAGAAAGAATCCTTCTCTAAGGCATCTAAAATCAAGTATTGCTGAATATGCAGCTATTGAGAAAAATATATGTGCAAGCACATTCATTTTAAAGACTATTCAATTCTAAACCGCCAATAACCCATTTCGACAAATCCTTTACAAGTTACTCTCACTCCAAAAAAGAAATACATGTAATCCCTAATCACTGGTGCTTCTTATAATGCAGAGCTTGCTGAGAAGACATTCTTTCTCCTTTCAAAATGTTTGCTCCACTCTAGAATTTCAGAGAATATTCTAGCCCATTACACTAAGGTTGTTCCAAAATATAAAAATAATTATACTTTAATCTTGCCAATCTTAGAATAATCAAATAAACTTACAGTACAGTGGTGAACAGGCATCCAAGCAGGGGCTTCCACTGAACAATTCTGGGCTGGGCACTTGCCTTGGTTTTGCTGCAAATAAGTAAAAAATATGTTATATTCTACATATGATGTGCAGCAATCTACACCAGCTGATATGTTTATCATCAATGTGTTTATTACCATATTTACAAGTATAGGAGAAGTCTTTGAGAATAATTTTTTGGTGCAGTGCTAAAAGAAACTAGGTATATCATTTCTACTCTTATCAAGGCACAAGAAATTATTCTTTGGTTTTTGTATTTCGCTAAGGCCTAGGTTTTTGGAACCAGGCTTCCTCAGCAACTGGCCTTTCAGGTCCTGTGGTGGGAACCACCTGAGAATCCTCCTAACCTAGAAGCAGACCTGGTCTCTCCCCCAGGCTCCCAGAAGACACCAATACATGCTGTACCCCTGTGAAATCTCTTGAGTCAAGGTACAGAAATACTTGTTTACTTGTCTCCCCTTCCAGATTGTAAGCTTGTGGTGATGATTCTCTCTAGGGCATTTCATAGAATCCCAGAATGTAGAGTTGTACAGGACAGATTTTAGAGGCCTTTCCTGTCACATCAGAAACTGAGGTACAAAGAAATGAAACAAGGAGCACAGAGATTTAACATTCTAAACAATTTGCCAGGCACTTCTTTTTACATAAGAAATGTATCTCGAGCTAACCTATTCTTTTGCTGTGACTCCAATAAATTCAGTTCTAATTGGCCTTTTAGAGAGAATGAAGTGTTTTCCTTTAAGAGTTCTGATTAGTGCTAAAAGGGGAAGAGGTGATTCTAATACAACATCTTTTATCTTTACTTATTGTACACTCAATTATAATATATAAATACTACAAATTATGTTAATAAGTAATCATATTAACCACAGCTGTGATTTACTGAGCTACAAAATATGCTAAAGGTTATTCTGGACTCAGTACATTATCACTAGTTGCTATAACAAATATGGATGGATGTGTTGCTATGCCCATTACAGGAGAGAAAACTGAGGCTCACAGAGGGTAAGAAACTCATCTATAAGTTACCCTACAAGAAAGCAGCCTAACTGGGACTGCAGCAAGAATTTTACTGACTCTGTAGCCCATGCTTGCTCCTTCTATGATAAGCTGGTATTTTTCATTTTCTGTTTAATGGGGCTTAAGACATGTCATCAACTAACATGATTGCATGTTATCAATGATCCTTAACATGTCTAACTTAACTGCAATAAAGTACTGAATTCAGTACTTGTGCTAAGAATCCTATTTTGTGATTTGTAAGCCTTTTAGAGAAACCTTTATTTAGGTGATATATTTTTAAGGCATCACTAAACTCTGAAGTGCTGTTTAAGGGATTATTGATAGAGTCACCATAAAAATACACTTACATCATCAATCTCCATGCTCAGCTTTCTTGTTTAAATCAAAACATGACATACGGTACCAACAGGGTACATAGGGTGCACTGGGCTGGTGTCAGATGACCACAGTTTCAAGCTAAGCTCAACCAAGTGCCTGCTAACAGGAGGTGGCTCTGAGTCTTGGGAGTCACAGCTGTAGAACAGTGTTAGTATCTCACCTAATTCACGGGACTTCTATCAGATGATAAAGATTTGCTTCAGATAATTACCACAATTTTCAAGGATGTTATGAAAAAGAACACACAAAGTAAAAGGACACTTTTATTGTTCTTTTCTGATACCTTAAGCCAGATAAATATAATTTATCTACATGTGAAGATAAGCCTTTTGAAATTGAAAGCATTATTAAAATGCTAGTTATTTTTAATTATGATAAGTCATACCAATGTTAAAGGTGAGGAATGTGTCCTTTGTAATAATTCATAATTGTTATTGTTAGTAGAGGGTAGTAATAATAAGCTTGTTTTACATCTAGATACTATATATCTTTATGGAGCATATGGTAAAGAAGGAAAATTCAATAAATAAGTGAGCTGTGCTTAGGTGGAGGAATATAAGTACTCATAAAATGTGATGGGGCGGACGCTTCCGGGAAGATGACGGAAGAGTAAGACGCAGAGGTCACCTTCCTCCCCACAGATATACCAGAAATACATCTACACGTGGAACAACTCCTACAGAGCACCTACTGAACGCTGGGAGAAGACCTCAGACCTCCCAAAAGGCAAGAAACCCCCCACGTACCTGGGTAGGGCAAAAGAAAAAATAAACAACAGAGACAAAAGAATAGGGACAGGACCCGCACCAGTGGGACGGAGCTGTGAAGGAGGAAAGGTTCCCACACACTAGGAAGCCGCTTCGCAGGCGGAGACTGTGGGTGGCGGAGGGGGGAGCTTCGGAGCCGCGGTGGAGATGCACAGCAACAGGGGTGCGGAGAGCAAAGCGGAGAGATTCCCGAACAGAGGATCAGGGCCGACCGGCACTCACTAGTCTGAGAGGCTTGTCTGCTCACCCGCTGGGGCGGGCGGGGCTGGGAGTTGAGGCTCTGGCTTCGGTCCTCGGGCTTCGGTCCGGTCGGAGCGCCGGGGGAGGACTCGGGTTGGCAGCGTGAACACAGCCTGCAGGGGCTTAGTGCACCACGGCTAGCCGGGAAGGAGTCCGGGAAAAGGTCTGGAGCTGCCGAAGAGGCAAGAGACTTTTTCTTCCCTCTTTGTTTCCTGGTGCGCGAGGAGAAGGGATTAAGAGCGCTGCTTAAAGGAGCTCCAGAGACGGGCACGAGCCGCGGCTAACAGCACGGACCCCAGAGATGGGCATGACACGCTAAGGCTGCTGCTGCCGCCACCAAGAAGCCTTTGTGCGAGCACAGGTCACTATGCACAACCCCCTTCCGGGGAGCCTGTGTAGCCGGCCACTGCCAGGGTCCCGGGATCCAGCGACAACTACCCGGGGAGAACGCACGGCGCGCCTCAGACTGGTGCAACGTCACGCCGGCCTCTGCCGCCGCAGGCCCGCCCCGCACTCCGTGCCCCTCCCTCCCCTCGGCCTGAGTGAGCCAGAGCCCCCGAATCGGCGGCTCCTTTAACCCCGTCCTGTCTGAGCGAAGAACAGATGCCCTCCAGCGACCTACACGCAGAAGCGGGGCCAAATCCAAAGCTGAGCCCCGGGAGCTGTGAGAACAAAGAAGAGAAAGGGAAATCTCTCCCAAAAGCCTCAGAAGCAGCGGATTAAAGCTCCACAATCAACTTGATGTATCCTGCATCTGTGGAATACATAAATAGACAACCAATCATCCCAAATTAAGGAGGTGGACTTTGAGAGCAAGCTTTATTATTTTTTCCCCTTTTCCTCTTTTTGTGAGTGTGTATGTGTATGCTCCTGTGTGAGATTTTGTCTATAGAGCTTTGCTTCCACCATTTGTCCTAGGGTTCTATCCGTCCATTTTGTTTTGTTTTTTGTTTTGATTTTTTTCTTAATAATTATTTTTTAATTTCATAATTTTATTTTACTTTATCTTTTCTTTCTTTTCTTCCTTCCTTCCCTCCTTCCTTCCTTCCTTCCTCCCTCCCTTGCTCCTTTCTTTCCTTCTTTCTTTCTTTCTTTCTACTTCTACTAATTCTTTCTTTCTACTTTTTCTCCCTTTTATTCTGAGCCATGTGGATGAAAGGCTTTTGGGGCTGCAGCCACGAGTCAGTGCTGTGCCTCTGAGGTGGGAGAGCCAAATTCAGGACACTGGTCCACAAGAGACCTCCCAGCTCCACATAATATCAAACGGCGAAAATCTCCCAGAGATCTCCGTCTCAACACCAGCACGCAGCCTCACTCAACGACCAGCAAGCTACAGTGCTGGACATCCTATGCCAAACAACTAGCAAGACAGGAACACAACCCCACCCATTAGCAGAGAGGCTGCCTAAAATCACAATAACTCCACAGACACCCCAAAACACACCACCAGACATGGACCTGCCCACCAGAAAGACAAGATCCAGCCTCATCCACCACAACACAGGCACTAGTCCCCTCCACCAGGAAGCCTACACAACCCACTGAACCAACCTTAGCCACTAGGGGCACACACCAAAAACAACGGAAACTACTAACCTGCAGCCTGGAAAAAGGAGACCCCAAACACAGTAGGATAAGCAAAATGAGAAGACAGAAAACACACAGCAGATGAAGGAGCAAGATAAAAACCCACCAGACCTAACAAATGAAGAGGAAATAGGCAGTCTACGTGAAAAAGAATTCAGAATAATGATAGTAAAGATGATCCAAAATCTTAGTAACAGAATAGACAAAATGCAAGAAACATTTAACAAGGACCTAGAAGAACTAAAGATGAAACAAACAACGATGAAGAAAACAATAAATGGCATTAAAAATACTCTAGATGGGATCAATAGCAGAATAACTGAGGCAGAAGAACGGATAAGTGACCTGGAAGATAAAATAGTGGAAATAACTACTGCAGAGCAGAATAAAGAAAAAAGAATGAAAAGAACTGAGGACAGTCTGAGTGACCTCTGAGACAACATTAAATGCACCAACATTCGAATTATAGGGGTTCCAGAAGAAGAAGAGAAAAAGAAAGGGACTGAGAAAATATTTGAAGAGATTATAGTTGAAAACTTCCCTAATATGGGAAAGGAAATAGTTAATCAAGTCCAGGAAGCACAGAGAGTCCCATACAGGATAAATCCAAGGAGAAATACGCCAAGACACATATTAATCAAACTGTCAAAAATTAAATACAAAGAAAACATATTAAAAGCAGCAAGGGAAAAACAACAAATAGCACACAAGGGAATCCCCATAAGGTTAACATCTGATCTTTCAGCAGAAACTCTGCAAGCCAGAAGGGAGGGGCAGGCCATATTTAAAGTGATGAAAGGGAAAAAACCTACAACCAAGATTACTCTACCCAGCAAGTTCTCATTCAGATTTGATGGAGAAATTAAAACCTTTACAGACAAGCAAAACCTGAGAGACTTCAGCACCACCAAACCAGCTCTACAACAACTGCTAAAGGAACTTCTCTAGCCAAGAAACACAAGAGAAGGAAAAGACCTACAATAACGAACCCAAAACAATTAAGAAAATGGGAATAGGAACATACATATCAATAATTACCTTAAATGTAAATGGACTAAATGCTCCCACCAAAAGACACAGATTGGCTGAATGGATACAAAAACAAGACCCATATATTTGCTGTCTACAAGAGACCCACTTCAGACCTAGAGACACATACAGACTGAAAGTAAGGGGATGGAAAAAGATATTTCATGCAAATGGAATCCAAAAGAAAGCTGGAGTAGCAATTCCCATATCATACAAAATAGACTTAAAAATAAAGACTATTAGAAGAGACAAAGAAGGACACTACATAATGATCAAGGGATCGATCCAAGAAGAAGATATAACAATTGTAAATAGTTATGCACCCAACATAGGAGCACCTCAATACATAAGGCAAATACTAACAGCCATAGAAGGGGAAATCGACAGTAACACATTCATAGTAGGGGACTTTAACACCCCACTTTCACCAAGGGACAGATCATCCAAAATGAAAATAAATAAGGAAACACAAGCTTTAAATGATACATTAAACAACATGGACTTAATTGATATTTATAGGACATTCCATCCAAAAACAACAGAATACACATTTTTCTCAAGTGCTCATAGAACATTCTCCAGGATAGATCATACCTTGGGTCACAAATCAAGCCTTGGTAAATTTTTAAAAAATTGAAATTGTATCAAGTATCTTTTCCGACCACAATGCTATGAGACTAGGTAACAATAACAGGAAAAGATCTGTAAAAAATACAAACACATGGAGGCTAAACAATACACTACTTAATAACGAAGTGATCACTGAAGAAATCAAAGAGGAAATAAAAATGCACCTAAAGCAATTAGAGAAAGAAGAACAAAAAAACCCCAAAGTTAGCAGAAGGAAAGAAATCATAAAAATCAGATCAGAAATAAATGAAAAGGAAATGAAGGAAACGAGAGCAAAGATCAATAAAACTAAAGGCTGGTTCTTTAAGAAGATAAACAAAATTGATAAACCATTAGCCAGACTCATCAAGAAAAAAAGGGAGAAGACTCAAATCAATAGAATTAGAAATGAAAAAGGAGGAGTGACAACTGACACTGCAGAAATACAAAAGATCATGAGAGATTACTACAAGCAACTCTATGCCAATAAAATGGACAACCTGGAAGAAATGGACAAATTCTTAGAAATGCACAACCTGCCAAGACTGAATCAGGAAGAAACAGAAAATATGAACAGACCAATCACAAGCACTGAAATTGAAACTGTGATTAAAAATCTTCCAACAAAAAAAAGTCCAGGACCAGATGGCTTCACAGGCGAATTCTATCAAACATTTAGAGAAGAGCTAACACCTATCCTTCTCAAACTCTTCCAAAATATAGCAGAGGGAGGAAGAGTCCCAAACTCATTCTACGAGGCCACCATCACCCTGATACCAAAACCAGACAAGGATGTTACAAAGAAAGAAAACTACAGGCCAATATCACTGATGAACATAGATGTAAAAATCCTCAACAAAATACTAGCAAACAGAATCCAACAGCACATTGAACTGATCATACACCATGATGAGGTGGGGTTTATTCCAGGAATGCAAGGATTCTTCAATATATGCAAATCAATCAACATGATACACCATATTGACAAATTGAAGGAGAAAAACCACATGATCATCTCAATAGATGCAGAGAAAGCTTTTGACAAAATTCAACACCCATTTATGATAAAAACCCTGCAGAACCTAGGCATAGAGGGAACTTTCCTCAACATAATAAAGGCCATATATGACAAACCCACAGCCAACATCGTCCTCAATGGTGAAAAACTGAAACCATTTCCACTAAGATCAGGAAGAAGACAAGGTTGCCCACTCTCACCACTGTTATTCAACATAGCTTAGGAAGTTTTAGCCACAGCAATCAGAGAAGAAAAGGAAATAAAAGGAATCGAAATCAGAAAAGAAATAAAGCTGTCACTGTTTGAGGATGACATGATACTTCACATAGAGAATCCTAAAGATGCTACCAGAAAACTTCTAGAGCTAATCAATGAATTTGGTAAAGTAGCAGGATCCAAAATTAATGCACAGAAACCTCTGGCATTCCTATACACTAATGATGAAAAATCTGAAAGTGAAATCAAGAAAACACTCCCATTTACCATTGCAACAAAAAGAATAAAATATCTAGGAGTAAACCTACCTAAGGAGACAAAAGACCTGTATGCAGAAAATTATAAGACACTGATGAAAGAAATTAAAGATGATACAAACAGATGGAGAGATATACCATGTTCTTGGATTGCAAGAATCAACATTGTGAAAATGACTCTACTACCCAAAGCAATCTACAGATTCAATGCAATCCCTACCAAACTACCACTGGCATTTTTCACAGAACTAGAACAAAAAATTTCACAATTTGTATGGAAAAACAAAAGACCCCGAATAGCCAAAGCAATCTTGAGAATGAAAAACGGAGCTGGAGGAATCAGGCTCCCTGACTTCAGACTATACTACAAAGCTACAGTAATCAAGACAGTATGGTACTGGCACAAAAACAGAAAGATAGATCAATGGAACAGGATAGAAAGCCCAGAGATAAACCCAGGCACATATGGTCACCTTATCTTTGATAAAGGAGGCAAGAATATACAGCGGAGAAACGACAGCCTCTTCAATAAGTGGTGCTGGGAAAACTGGACAGCTACATGTAAAAGTATGAGATTAGAACACTCCCTAACACCATACACAAAAATAAGCTCAAAATGGATTAAAGACCTAAATGTAAGGCCAGAAACTATCAAACTCTTAGAGGAAAACATAGGCAGAACACTCTATGACATAAATCACAGCAAGATCCTTTTTGACCCACCTCCTAGAGAAATGGAAATAAAATCAAAAATAAACAAATGGGACCTAATGAAACTTCAAAGCTTTTGCACATCAATGGAAACCATAAACAAGACCAAAAGACAACCCTCAGAATGGGAGAAAATATTTTCCAATGAAGCAACTGACAAAGGATTAATCTCCAAAATTTATAAGCAGCTCATGCAACTCAATAACAAAAAAGCAAACAACCCAATCCAAAAATGGGCAGAAGACCTAAATAGACATTTCTCCAAAGAAGATATACAGACTGCCAACAAACACATGAAAGAATGCTCAACATCACTAATCATTAGAGAAATGCGAATCCAAACTACAATGAGATATCATCTCACACCACTCAGAATGGCCATTATCAAAAATCTAGAAACAATAAATGCTGGAGAGGGTGTGGAGAAAAGGGAACCCTCTTGCACTGTTGGGAATGTAAATTGATACAGCCATTGTGGAGAACAGTATGGAGGTTCCTTAAAAAACTACAAATAGAACTACCATACAACTCAGCAATCCCACTCCTGGGCATATACCCTGAGAAAACCATAATTCAAAAAGAGTTTTGTACAACAATGTTCATTGCAACTCTATTTACAATAGTCCAGAGATGGAAACAACCTAAGTGTCCATCATCGGATGAATGCATAAAGAAGATGTGGCACATATATACAATGGAATATTACTCAGCCATAAAAAGAAACAAAATTGAGCTATTTGTAATGAGGTGGATGGACCTAGAGTCTGTCATGCAGAGTGAAGTAAGTGAGAAAGGGAAAAACAAATACCATATGCTAACACATATATATGGAATTTAAGAAAAAAAATGTCATGAAGAACCTATGGGTAATACAGGAATGAAGACACAGACCTACTAGATAATGGACTTGAGGATATGGGGAGGGGGAAGGGTAAGCTGTGAAAAAGCGAGAGGCATGGACATGTATACACTACCAAACGTAAGGTAGATAGCTAGTGGGAAGCAGCTGCATAGTACAGGGAGATCAGCTCGGTGCTTTGTGACTGCCTGGAGGGGTGGGATAGGGAGGATGGCAGGGAGGGAGACGCAAGAGGGAAGAGATATGGGAACATACGTATATGTATAACTGATTCACTTTGTTATAAAGCAGAAACTAACACACCATTTAAAAAAAAAAAGAAAAAGAGGATATATAGGTGACACTGGTCAGAATGGCCATCACTAACAGTCTACAAATAACAAATGCTGGAGTGGATGTGGAGAAGAAAAGGAAACATTCCTACACTGTTTGTGGGAATGTAAGTTGGTACAGCCACTATCGAAAACATTATGGATGTTCCTCAGAAAACTAAAAATAGAACTACCATATGATCCAGCAATCCCACTCCTGGAATATACCTGAATAAAACTATAATTCAAAAAGATACATGCACCCCTGTGTTCATAGTGGCACTGTATACAATACACAAAACATGGAAACAACCTTAATGTTCATCGACAGATGAATGGATAAAGATGATGTGGTACATATATACAATGGAATACTACTCAGCCATAAGAAAGAATGAAATAATGCCATTTGCAGCAACATGGATGCAACTAGAGATTATCATACTAAGTGAAGCAAGTCAGAAAGAGAAAGACAGATATCATATGATATCACTTATATGTGGAACCTAAAATATGGCACAAATGAACCTATCTACAAAACAGAAATATATTCACAGACATAGAGAACAGACTTGTGGTTGCCAAGGGGGAAAGGGTGAGGGAGAGGGATGGACTGGGAATTTGGGGTTGGTAGATGCGAATTATTACATTTAGAATGGATAAACAACAAGGCCCTAATATATAGCACAGGGAACTATATACAATATCCTGTGATAAACCATAATGAAAAAGAATAGTAAAAAAGAAAAAAAATGTGATGAGGGGCATAAATAAGTAGTGTTTAAGCTTCTATGGATATATACCATGGAGTAAAGAAAGATGGGAATCTGTGTGAGTCTCCTGTCCCACTATTACCTGAGTTTTAGATACTAAAGCCTTCCCATTAGTGTTTTAATCAAGAAGATTGATAATATGATTACACAGGGGCAGATATATAAAAAGGCCTACTGAAGACAGATTCCATGAAAACATATATTATTTGGTAATCCACAGTGTGTGACTAGAAAAAAATAAGACTGGAATAGAAGTTAGGATCTTAGATTTCAGTAGTGTCCCCATTAATCTACCTAGTGTCCCCATTAATCTATCTGTGGAACTTTGGGAAAGTTACTTTAACACTTTAAACCTCATTTTTCTCATGTATAAAATGAGAGGGGTTTATTTGATCCCCTCATATACCAACTTATTTTCCTCCCAATAATCTAATATGTTTCCCCCTCCAAAGGGGTATACCTTCCAGTTGAATATCCCTGTCATTCTGATCTACTGTTACCATAGGATATGGTTATATCCCTGTGAGTTTGCATGGTAGTAAAAGTTAAGAACTGCCAGACCAGATAATCTCACAAGAGCTTTCCAGTGAAGTGTGGTTACTGGAAACCCCAACCTCAGGTTTTACCTACCACTTCACTCTGCTTCTAAGGAAGACAAAATCTAACATATGTCAAGGGAATTGTCACAGCAGTGGAAGTAAAAGGGTTAAAATTGCTCTTTTTCCTAGAATTTTTCCTTCTCCTTTTTTAGTATTTTTTCTCTCCAATATTTAATGTGGGCACCATGACAGAGTTTGGGGTTACTGCCTACTTGGCAGGTCCCCAGCCTTTAGAAGGCCAGCAAGGACCAGTATGAAAACTAGGGGAAAGGACACTCTCTAGGCTATTTTTAAGTTAATTCTTAGGCCAAAAATCAAGAGGGAACATTAGAATTCCCTCAAGAGCCAGCCTATCTCTCCAAGTAAGAGTTTAAGATAGAAGTTGGTGACAAATTACCCTAAAGACAGATTTCACTTCCCCTTCTCTCTCTCATCCATCTACCCTGAATATTTATACCTCTATATTGTTGATATGTGACTCGATCAGGATTCAGGATCTGAAATGCTAACCTTGAAAAACATGTTATATTAAGAGACAAAACTATCAGTGGGTTTTGCTCTTTTTAAAATACTATGCTATTTAGATAGGTTGATGTCTCCAAGTCTCTCATCTTCCTTGATGGTCTTTTTCCAACTTTAACATCTTAACACATTTCATTCCAGAATATCCTGAGCAAATGAGCCAAATATGCTGGACAATTAAATCTCAGATTGATTATGTAAATATGTAACTACAAAGAATTTCAATAGTGACAAACACTTGACAAAGAAAACTCTAAAGATTTTCTGCTCAACCTGTCCCATCCCCAGAGAGAGTAGAAATTTTTTGTGTATCAGGGGCTTATATCTGTTAGAGCGCTTTGGAGTTTACCAATGACTATATAGACATTTTCGTTATTTAATCCTCAGAACAAGTTTATGTGTGGCAGGGTGAGAAATGATTCATCCAAATAAAATTTTGACCTAAATGTTTCATTCAAAATAGCATGTTCTTCTGAAAGCAGAGAAAAAACTAAAAGCTTCTGTTGTTCTGTTCACAATAAAATGATTCTCATAATCATAGAAGTTTTTTTCTGGGTTGAGAAATATCACATGATAGTGCTATATAAATATTTATTCAGCTATTCATTTATCAAACATGTATTATATAGAAGGTACCATGCTAGGTATATATAGAGATATAAAATTTAGAGATATAAAAATTTAAATCCTTTCTCTTAAAGAGCTCCCAACCTTTTAGGAGATACAGTGCAATATGTTACATTTAAAATAGGATTATAAACTAGGACCATTCATTCATTTATTAATTTATTTGGTCAACAAACATTCATTGAGAAATTAGTAAGTGCTAGCTGTTGTATTAGAAATAAGGATATATCAAGACTCAGTGTCTGTCTAAAGAAGTTCCCAGTCCAAGGAAAAAGACAAACTAATAAGCATGCAATTATAAAGCAACATTAATAATATGGTATAAATAAAACGTGACATAACAGATCAAAAAGATCCATCTCATCCATTTTGGGGTCAGGAGTAAGGGATGAGCAAGGGTCATAGAAAACTGTGCAGGGAAACTAAGGCCAAAGGCAAGAATGTTGAACTCTGACTGGATAAATCAGGAAGCGTTTTATAGAGAAGACACTTCAGTTTTCCAATAAAGCTTTTAGGATGGAAAGGGTGAGTAGAGGGCCTTCCAGGTAAAGGTGTACCATGTACCATCTGATAGTGAATCAAGGTATTCTTGGACTTGGTAAGGAAACCTCTTGATTTTGGGCCACAGAAACCTGGGAATGAGGGGAAAGTATGATTCTATGCTACAGAGAAAGCTGACTTCGGCCTTTCCCCTCATTTATTTCTACTTCACAGCGCATGGACAGCAGAGAGTCCTGCCAGGGAATGGATCTGGAGGGATCCAGGCCTGATCCTATAAAAAACTCAAGAGGCTCTCCTGAGTTTAGTCTCTGGAAAAGCACTTAAGGTGTCTTTCCCATCTTTTCTAACACTCTCAGGTGTTTGACAGATGAAGAAAAAGAGATTAAAACATGATGTACAAGGGGTAAAACTAAGTGGCATGGCAGAACGAAAATGACTATAACAATGTGTCTGCAAATACACTGTAAGATGTAAAGTACTTTTATAAATGTAATGAATAATTATATTCAAAGGATTATTATAAACATTAATATCTATGAGTTAATGCTTACTAAAATTACTAGAAAACACATTTTCTGACTTCTAGTCAAACATATGCTTCAGCACATCAAGAATTAAGGTAATTTTCCAAAAATTTGAAAAAAAAAAAAGAAAAACAACTCCCAGGACGCCTCCAAATCATCAATTTCATATATACAGATATACAATGTGTATATATATATAGACATATAATGTGTGCATATATACATACATACATATATGTTTGTGTACACACATATGTGTATAAATAATTGCCCTTAGGCAAATAAAGGTTTTCATCCATTTAGTTTCCTAATTTGCCATAAAGATATATAATTTCAAAGTAAGTTGTTAAAAGGAGAAAATCATATTTTGCCAGGTACCAAAGTATACTATAGTTAGAAATATATGTACAAGGTAATATATTGGAAGCCCTGTCTAAGATTCCAAGATATGATAAAAATGAGATTCCAAAGGAGGTGCTATAATTTTCAAAGGAAATTATCAAGAACCACTTTCAGGTCTCTAAACCCTTATTGATAATGAGGATATACAAGGGTTAGCTGGTTGGAGATTTACAAAGGGAAGGGATTTCTTTGGAAAGGGGCTAGGAGGGGTCTAACTTTTCACCTAAGATTAGTGAAAGAGGCGTCAATGAGCATATACCTAAAGCTTAATATAATTCCCTTGGATTTAAGAGGTGAGTATACTAGGATCTGACTCACCCCTGAAAAATTTAACAAGTAAGATAACATGGCAAGCTGGTTATTGCCTCAGGAGAGGTGGCTTCATCTGGGCCAGTCTCCATGTTCAGAGTTTGTAAGGACAAAAGAGCCATCCTGGAGCCATTACAATGCCTGCCAAGACAACCTTCTGTGTGGAGTGGACTGCTGTAAAACTTGGGGCTGAAGAAATGCATCATCCACATTAGAGGAGATTTAGTCAGAGAGGCCCAGAAAGAGAAACTCCCTAAGACCCACAACAGTGATGACCCTGGGCAAGTTGCTTAACCTCTTTTTGTCTCAGTTATGAAGATTAAAGGAATTAATACAAGTGCTTAGAATGATTTCCAGACATAATCAACACTAACATAAACATCAGATAGTTTCTTCATTTTTGTTATTATATGTCAGGCTCAGAAAGCAAAAAATATGACAATCCCAGTCTAATAAGGACTTTCTGCTCTGCTTTTTTTATTTCCCTATCATGCTCCACACCTGGAGGAATAAATAACCAACTAGTAAATGATGAGAAAGAAGAAAGAAGCCTATCCCCAAACCATTCCCCCAAAGCAGACATCCTATCTGAAGATCCCATAGTAGGGAAGAGAGAGTATTTAATCAGGAAAAGTGTACAGAGTTTTGATTAATATTTGAGACAGGACAATTTTCATTACGTAACTGAGACTGTATTTGTGATTTTAAGTGATTGTAGGACTTTTAATTCTTTGCAAGTGACTGGAAATTCATGGAAAGTCACAGGACGGCCTGAGTTTTCATCTAGAGAGCAGGGTAGGTATTACGGACACTAAGAAGCTTTAAATAAACTATTATGTATAAAATAAGCTACAAGGATATATTGTACAACACAGAGAATATAGCTAATATTTTATAAAAACTGTAAGTGGAGTATAACCTTTAAAAATTGTGAATGACTAAATATTGTACACCTATAACATCTAATATCGTACATCAACAACACTTCAATTAAAAAAGTTTTAAATAAACACTGGGGAGCCCCAAATAAGGTGTCTTCTATCCTGCTTGTTCAAAGTATATTACAGATGCTAAACA
The DNA here is from genome assembly GCF_963924675.1 of Phocoena phocoena. NCBI lineage: Eukaryota > Metazoa > Chordata > Mammalia > Artiodactyla > Phocoenidae > Phocoena > Phocoena phocoena. Next base: position 48,041,519 of record NC_089226.1, on the reverse strand, counting down.
CACTCATGGTCAGTATTAACTTTTCTCATTACATTTTGGGCATAATTCCTCACAGTTCCTCAATACACAACTTTATCCTTTCCTGGGCTTATCTTCCTACTTGTTTCCTTTTATTTTCTCAGGTTTCAAAGATGTTTAAAATGAGCTGGCCTAATTTGTTTCTGAGGAAATCCTTACTAAGATTGTCATCGTGTTGGGGAATCATGTATTTGGCTCTTCTGTAAATGAGGAAAATTCTGCTGACCCATTCTCCGCAGGATGCTGAGAAAGAAGGTTTTTCAGCAGACAGTGATGGTGATGCTGAGTCATGATCATGCATTCCCCCAAAATCTCTTGTGACTCCAGGCAGGCATTTGCCCAGGTTAGCAGAGGTGCAATCTGTGGCTAACTAGTACATAAGAGGATTAACACTCTATGTTAAAGTATTTTCTAACCACCTGACTTCCTGGATTAATTAACTATGATGAGTTACATAAGTTCTGAATGCTCAAAGCAGGCCACATTTAAATATTTATTACACATGAGAGTCACTGTTGTAACTTATTTTACAGTATCAATGGAGAGAGGCATTTCCTAGGTGTATAATGAAATAATATTTATTGAGCACCTATTAGATGCCAGACACTTGACATGAGTTGTTAGCTAATTCTATCGTTACATTAACCCTGAAAGGTGGTGGAGGAAAATGTTTAAAACAGTGAGGAATCCACTGGACCAGTGTTAGAATGCTAGATTTTTCACTTTCTAGATCTGTGAATAAGTTTCTTAGTCTCAGTGAGTTTCAGTTTTCTCATCCATAAAGTGGAGAGAATTTTAGAGGATTATTAGAAGGATTATATGAGATAGTACAGTAATATATTTAGCCCAGGGTCCAACATACATTCTAGTCATAATAAGTATATTTATATTATATAAATATTAATATTTATTTTACTAACCAAGGATTCTTCTCCTATCCCACTTAGCTTCTCTAAGCCTATTTTCTCACCTCTGAGTATAAAATAATACTAATTATCTCACATGCTCACTATGAAAATTAAATGAGAAAAAGTTCAAGAAAGTACTTCACAAACATCAGGCATTTTAAATCTAAGTTTTAAATCTAAGTTAGAAAGAACATTGGAAATACTGCAACAGTTTTAGGATGACTAAATTTGGGAGCCAGAATTGACTGTGTAGTCTGGGATCACATACTTGAAATAATTGGTCTGTAAATATTCTTAAGAAATATATTATGGTACTTTAGCTTTTTGTGGAAGCATGTCCCAATATTCTCTGAAGCTCTAGAAATCTCCAAAGTTGAATTATTGTTATGTAGAGTTAGATGCAATAGAGTAATTTAAGTCTCTAAATAAAAGATTTTTAAAAAAACACATATTCTTGTAAAATACTTTAAATGCCATTGATATTTGCATGCTGTCACTGCATCCTACTGACATAACAAGATGAAACAAGAGAAATGAACTACAAGTGTACTTTTCTCCCTGCAAGAAAGAAACTTTGGACATTATCTACTATTGCAGTCAATGAATAGTCTTCATTGGCAGATCTTATCTATTATATCATAAACTACAAACTCTTATGGAAACAGAGGCTGTGATATTTTAAATTAGCTACATTTTTCTTCCTGACACTTTTTAAAATTCACCTTTAAAAAATACCTCTTTTGAATAAACAGCTAATGAAAAATACCTAAAATTTCAGGTCTGCCAAATAAGGTCCATCCTTTGAGGAATGAAAAGCTGTTCAGAAACAAGATCAAAGCAATTCATTTCTATTTTCACTGCTACCATAGAGACAAAGAAAAAATAGTAAAGAGTTTTAGACGACTTAATTCTTCCTGAAATTTATAATTAACTACATGGGAAAGGGGACAATTACCATATTTCCAAAGAATAAAGGATTAAAAAAGTTGAGCTTTTGATAAGACATAAGTACCACCTATTAAATATGCAATTCATATCAATTTATTCTTATAACCTTCTTGAGTTTCTGAAAATTGCATATACATTGGACAGTGTTTTCTGAAAAATACCCTTAGAATGCCATCACTTTAAATGTACATAGTTCTTTCTTGTCAGAGATTCTTCTTAGATATTAAAACTTCCGGCAAAGTCTAACACAAAGGGGGTTAGGTTGGTATTGTTTTTGTATGTGCCTTGTCTTCCTGACACCTATGAATATATGTTTTTGGACAAATGTTAATCAATGAAAGAATGTGCAGGCTTTTGCAGATCAGGCACCATAGCCAACATCAAGCAGTCAGCCAGGAAGAACTAGCAATTAGACCTGTCCTCAATTTAAATAGAACTTCAGATTGCTAAGTACATTACATGTGTATTAATTCAGAACAGTTTTATTTTAAAGGACTAGCAAGAAAGCACCATAGCTTGAAATCCTAGAAGACTCACACAAAGACAAGGGAGGGAGAATTTCTTTTTTGCTAAAAATATGTTTTTATTTATGGCGTCTTTAGCAAATGATTTTCAAATACTTTTTATCAGCAAGAATATCCAGAACTCCTCTTCACATTTTCTAATTAGAGCCATATTTAAAAATAAGTAATTTATTTTATTTGGGGATACCATAAATACAGCATGATAAATTATATGTCTCTTTGTGAAAACATGAAATATAGGAGAGATAAGTTTTGTTTTAACACTTTTTGAACTGTGTTTTAGGGAACACCACAATTCTTGCTGATATGGATAATAAATGATATGATTCACATGTTAAAATTTGACTTTTGGAATTTTTTGTTTTGTTTTGTTTTTGCGGTATGCGGGCCTCTCACTGTTGTGGCCTCTCCCGTTGCGGAGCACAGGCTCTGGACACGCAGGCTTAGCGGCCATGGCTCATGGGCCTAGCCACTCTGCGGCATGTGGGATCTTCCCAGACCGGGGCACGAACCCATGTTCCCTGCATCGACAGGCGGACTCTCAACCACTGCGCCACCATGGAAGCCCGACTTTTGGAATTTTTAATATGTGTAAGTGGTCTTCAGGGAGAATCTCCATTGTCGCCTATATTGATACATGGGAAAGTGGTATATCTGATTATTCTGTGGTATTTCTGTCGGTTATCAGAATAATTTTAAGGAAATATTTGAAAGTGACTAAAAATTTTAACTCAGATGTGAACCACAGAATAACAGAACACCTATTCAGGGCTCCTTTTGCATAGCACTGATGTCATCTGTATAGCAATAATCATTATTATAGCTTTTAAAAGTTCCTTTTGGAGGTTACTTGAGGTGAAACTATTCAATGGTACTGGTACACTTTGTTCTCTAAAATGCAAAGCAATGTTAAAAAAAAAAAAAGCGCAGAATTGCTGTGAAGTCACATTCCCTTCCTAGACAAGTTTGTATCGTGAAAGCTGAGTGCAATATAATGCATCCTGCTTTGGAAAAAAAAAAAGACACCTTTATTATTTCTTCAATTATTTCATGACCTAATAATTTAGGACAATAAATCCATTTTTAAATTTTCTATTATATAGCTTTCAGACAAATTTTAATGTTTTTATGCTAAAAATATACTATATAATTTAAAATTATACCTCTATAATATATTTATGGTAAACATATACATATTATAAAGTCAAATAATTTTCCCCAAAAACTAGGTTAAGTATCATACTATATAAAATCTCTGAGAAGTTAAACAGACATAAGTTGGCATTATTTTATTAAACTGAAAACCTGATCTGGCTGCTTTAGCTTTTGTTTAATAAAAATGTGCTATTGACTTACAAGGATTTTTATATTTGAATTTTAGAGGTTTAAAAGTTGATCGTTATAAGTAGGTTTATCATAGATGTGATCCAGTTGCTACTCGTCTTGGAGTGTGTGAGGACTTTTAGTCCATTTATTTTATAGTAAAATGACGTTTCAAGTATAATTTCAGGACCAGCAACCATTCACAGAGAAGTTCACCAATTGCCTGTCAACTGAATAGTTTATCCATCAGAATACAAAGATACCTTTTACAAATATTTCCTGTGAAGTGCATGTTATATACACACACATACATATGTATATATACATATACATATAAATATACACATACATTTGTATAAGTTGCAGGAAAGAAGTGTTTCATCCACTTGTTCATTTACGTAGCAACGCAGTGTCTACCAAATGTGTGTTAAATGAAAGAATCAATCAACATTTATGGTATACCTGTCAGCACCATGCTAGGTGGTTGGCTATAAATATGATTAATAACTTCCCTACCATCTTCAAAGACTTCACATTCTAGCAAGAGATAGGCATATGTAAAAACGAATTGTACAACTAGATGTTGGCTATTATACACATACAGACATTGTACTGAGGACACGAAGAATGGCTAGCTCAGTTCAGTAGGGCAGTATCAAGGAAAATATTTACAGAGGTATCTTCATTTGAGCTGAGTCTTAAAGGTTAAAAAGAAGCTCATTAAGTAAGCATCAGGTTAGAGAGTTGAAAGGCATTCTAGACATAAAGAAAAGCAGGTACATAGAAACAGGAGAATGGAATTCAGATTGTTTGGGGAACCAAATATAATTGACTATAGTTCAAGCTAAGGCATGAAGGGTGATGGGATCTGAGATAGGAAAGTTAGACAAGGGCCAGAGCATAGAGAGCCATGTATGTGAGGTTAAGCTATGCAAACTCTATCTTCCTGTAGGCCAGTGCTTCTTAAATCTATGTGTGCAAAAGCAACTAAGAATACAAATCACCTAGGCATCTTGCTAAAACACAGGTTCTGACTCAGTAATTCTAGCATGGAGCTCGAGATTCTGCATTTCCAACAAGCTCTGAAGGGGTGCATTGTAACGGATCAACAGACCACACTTTGAATAATGGGGAAGTAGGGGACTGGGAACTCCTGAAGAGCTATATAGCAGGTTCCCAGTAGCTATCTATTTTACACATGGTACTGTATATATTTCAATGGTACACATGAACCCATTTGCAGGGCAGGAATAGAGACACAGACACAGAGAATGGACAAGTGGACACAGCAGGGAAAGGGGAGGGTAGGAAGAATTGGGAGATTAGGATTGTATGTATATTTTTATTTTATAAGGAAGGTTGCAGTTAACAGCATGGAAAATGTATAGGAGTGAAAGGATGGGAAAGTTACAAAGAGTGAATGGGGAATTGGGACAAATTGAAATTTAGGGAAAAATAAGAACCAAGATCAATTCCCACTTTTCTAGCCATAACAACTGGGAAATGTCATTGTAGTAAGATAGAACAACTCCCATTTAACTAACCATAACAACTGAGAGTAGCATACTATCCAATGAGCAGAGAATAGAGTAGTAGAATGATTTATGCTCAGAGGGCTCCACAGAGTGGATATTTTCCTGGAACTTTTGATTTATGATTACTTAATGGGTAAATAGAATTCTAAATTCTAAGAATTTATCCATTTACTGTCAAACCACTTTTTCACAAAACCTGTTGTCTCCTGAAAGTTTAGTTCAAGAACTGAATTACTTAAATGCAAAGAAATGGATACATGTATGTAGGAGGTATTAGAATAGAGGTATTTGCGGGGAGAGTATTTTCATAGGATTTCAAATCTGGTACTAATTTTGAATGCACACTAGAAGAAAAGACTAAAATATTTGGTCTCTTTCTCTCACCGATAAATATCTATAAGCCTCGGAAACATTCACTAAAGCCAGAGGAAATTCCTATCACCATGACTACATAATAGAAGTCTGCCAACTAGCTTGGTAACCAGCTAATTCAGTTAATGATTCTACTATGAAATTTATCCTTAAATGTCAGATTCCCTAAATAAGAGAAAATGAAGAGAAACAGAAACATTCACAGCTATTTGGTGACTATACATTATGTATAGCCGCTCTACTAAGCCCTATGTATAGTATATATTTGTACTAGCTGTTCCTTTTGTCTAGAATGTTCTTCCCCAAAATCTTCACAAAGGTGGTCCTTTCAAGTTCCCAGAACTTTTACAGAGAGAACGTCTCCGTCCACCCTATCTAATATAGCCCCTGTTGCTTTTTATACTCATCCATCCTTCTATATTCTGTTTCTTAGCTTTTATAATTATAGCAGTTATTGCTATCATTATATTTATTATCTGTTTTAATATATTTATTATCTATTAATAGCCAGTCTCTTCACTCTATAATGTAATTTCTATGAGGGCAGGGACCTTGTCTGATTTATTCACTGTTATATCTCTACTGCTTACAGTACTGTCTGGAACATGTATGCACTCAGTAAATATTTGTGGAGGCAATGAATATTGTATTTAATCCTCACAACAACCCCTCGAAGTGCTTATTATTATCTCATTTTACAAATAAGGAAACTGAGATTTAGGTTATGTAATTTGGCCCAGACAAGAGAACTAATAACTGGCAGACCTAGGACTCCAGCAAGAATCTGTCTGACTCCAAAGACTATGCTTTCAAACCCTATACTATGCAGCCACTCTAAGCCAAATTCAGTTGTGGATGCCAGCTGCTGTCCAAATGCCCAGTACCTAGTTCTCTGAGGGATCCCAGACCTGTCAGGCCAATTTGTTTGGGTCACTGTAATTAACATAAAATTAGTCCTAATACATATATGGATACAGCTCTCATTTTTTCCAACATACAGTAATGCTAATGGTAATAAAAGATCTCAGTTTCCTCTAAGATTTCCTGCTTTCAATAATTTTAGTGATCCTGTCCATGTATACGGTATTTTATATTTTTTAAATAAACTCATTTGGTTCTGTACAATAATCCTGTGAAGGAAGTACTCATAAGCCAATATCATTATCCCCATTTCAGACTTGAGAAGGTAACACTCAGGGAGAGTAAACTAAATTGACTAAGTTTACTAATATAATAAATGGCAAACCCACGTCTATAACTTTAATTTCTGAACTTGGTCCAATGCATATTCCCAAATTGCCTTTGGTGAAACATACGTACATGCAATGAGACAGCTCTCAGGCAAGTTAATCATTGGTAATCTGCTTTAAGATAATCTTACTACGAACGTTCAGATGAAATAATGGGTAGATAATAAAGGGAAGTGATGAATTCTTTTGTATTTTATAAAGACAGTTATGCAATTAAAAAAATTTTTGAAAACATATAATATGGCTATTATACAGATATAATTTAAATATTATTTGATTTGCAAAATTTGATTTGTACTTGTTTCCTTTGCAAACCCACACTTGTCTCATAAAGTAAGATTTACCTAGAAGTCTCATAAAGGATAATCCTCTCAAACTCACAGCTCTTCACAGCACACGTAGCTTTTACTCACAGTGTCAAAAAGGGTTGATGTTGTGAATAACATCCTAGTAATCGGGTTTGGCAGGAAAGACTATTTACTACAGATGTATTAACAGATGACTGGTGTGATTCATACGATACATTTTATTTCATTTCTAAAAGTTTATTTTTATAGGCTACGAATATGTGTCCAAAAAACTACAAATCTACAACTAATTACGAATAACTTTAACCATAATGATAAACCATTATGAGGGTGCATTATTCTTATTTAATTAGATGTTCAGGTTGAGAAGGAACAAAATCCAAAATATAGTATCAAGGGTATGTTTTAACTAAATAATAACCTTGAAGTGATTTAACCAGGAGACAATGATAGTGGATAGGAGCATGGACATCAGTAACAAAGATCTGGGTTTGAATCCCCACTATGAAACTGCTCAGTTGTGTAAACAGGCCTCATTTTTAAGATGTGGAGGATTTTACTTCATTGAGTTGGTCTGAGGAGTAAATGAGTTAATTAAATCCATCAAGCTCTTTCAGTGTGTCAGAATATGTTCCAGATATTATGTATACAAACATGAGAAAAGTAGATGTAGTCTCTTCCCTCATGGAGCTTCTGTCTAGAGGCAGACACTGAGAAAATAATCACACAAATCAGGGTATAATTATGAATTGTGGCAAGCAGAAATATGGGACAATATGAGAGTGGATACCAAGAATATAAAATCTAACTGGAGGGCTTCCCTGGTGGCGCAGTGGTTGAGAGTCAGCCTGCCGATGCAGGGGACACGGGTTCGTGCCCCAGTCCGGGAAGATTCCACATGCCATGGAACGGCTGGGCCCGTGAGCCATGGCCACTGAGCCTGCGCGTCCGGACCCTGTGCCCCGCAACAGGAGAGGCCACAACAGTGAGAGGCCCGCGTACCGCAAAAAAAAAAAAAAAATCTAACTGGAGATTTTAGGAAAGGTTGTGGCATGTACAGTCAGACCTGGAAGATAAATAGCATTTAGACAGATGGATGGTGCCATCTAGACAGAGGAATAACAAGTACAAGTTTCCAAAGCAGAAACATGGCTGATACTCTCAAAGCACAGAGGGGAGCCAACAAGGCCAACGTGCCAATTAGTTTAATGAAGGACAGGGAAGGTAACATAGATATAAGAAGTAGTCTGGCCCATGCCTTTTTAACATTCTTGGAGTATAAAATACAAGGTGGAATGATGGAAGATAAGACAGGGGAGGAACTGAGGTGCCAGGTCAAGGGAGACCTGCATACTAAGGTAAGGATTTGGACAATCACTCATCTTGAGTTGAATAGGGTGCTATCACAGGGCCTCCACGTAAGAGTTGTGCCGTTGGATTTGTGTATTAGGTTGATCATTCTGGCAGCCGTATGGAATACTTAATAAAGGAAATTTAAGCTATTATATTAATGGAATTCATATGCTAAAGTGTTTTATGCAATTAAAATGGTTAATACCAGGTTACTAATGTAGTCATGAAATCTCTTCACATTGGCTCTTCTCCTACTTTTCTACACAAAAAGGCCAGAGTTTATTAAAATTTCCCTACTATTAGCTGTATTTCTCCCTTTCTCTGCCCCCCAGTAGATTTTTCCTGGTCCATTAAGCCCCCTGCTCCAATCTCTGTTCAGTGGACTTGCCACCTTGCAGACGCTTGGTTGAGATGATAGGTAGCAGAACCAGTGTCACTGGCAGGTTAAGTACGAGAAGAGCATCAAAAAAAAGATAAGAAGATAGGGAGACTGTGGCCCTCAGCAGAAAACAGTGCACCTACCCCTTACAAGGTAATATGCTAAGTACTTTATAGTTCTTGTCTAACTGAATTGTCAAAACAACCCTGTAAGATAGGTGCCATTTTATAGAAGAGAAAACTACATTTCAGAGAAGGTCATCCAGCTAGTGAAAGGTGAAACCACTGTTTTTACTGAACAGGCATAAGGATGCGCAAAGTGGGGTGTGGCAGAAAATGGAAGGAGAGAGCTCAAATCAGAGAAACGAAATGGGTGAGAAGTCAGGGCAAACTGGGATTTGGGACCAGTGTTAATGATGGAAGGAAAATCCTATTTCCTTTAACATAGTATTTCAACTTGATATTTATGACTGGGCCCCTACCTATGGCTGCATCCTTTGTATCTTGCTACTCACATTGGATACCTTACATCCGAGCCACACTGACCTCCCTTTCCTTGAATGTGCCATTCTCTCACTTACTTTTCTCTCTTCCAGCTATCTATCATATCTGGGACTTGGCCTACAACACTCTTTCCCCCTCATCGTGCCCTCCATTCTTCATATCAGTCTGTCACTTCCTCAGAAAACCCTTTCCTGATATGAAATCCCAACCTACCCTGCAACCAAGCACACCAGATTCTTTAGGTACCTCTGTGCTCATTTCATAGCACCCTACATTCATCTCCTTTCACACACTGTTATTTCTATAATTGGCTATTTTCCCCATTAGACTAAAAGTTCCATGAGAACAGACTGTTCATTATATCCCCATGACTTCCAATATGTCAGGTACATATTAGGCATTCGATAGATACTTGTTCAATGAATAAAATGAATGAACGGATGTGCTGTTTTACCATGAAAGCAGATGCAACTATACACCTGCATTAATAAATAGCTTTGTTGATGAAGACTGGGCCACTCAGGTCAACCATTTGTTGCCTTTGTGATTTGTTTTATTTTCTGTATGTAAAGTTCTGTTGGAAAATAAATATAATTTTAGTCCCCCCCCCAAAAAAAACTATAGTTTTAAATACCTCTATGATGAACAAATTTGTGAGTACATGTCACTTTTTTCTATTAAAAATGATAAATAATACTTATTAGCATTAACAAAAATATCTTTTAAATGCCCAGCAACAACTTTGATTTCCTTTTAGAAATTCTCAACGACTCTAATTCTTATAAAAGATGGTTGGTTGACAAATACGAAAAGTGATATCTTATTTGCAGAATAGATGTAGTATTAACATCAATAAAGGCTTCTTTTATGCTGCCTGGTCCACTTTTCATTCTGATATTTGAATTTTATTATGCACATCAACCTGTTACACATATTAAATATTAATAGTACCATCATGACTTTATTTAAAAAAATACAGGAGTGGGCTTCCCTGGTGGCGCAGTGGTTGAGAGTCCGCCTGTCGATGCAGGGGACACAGGTTCGTTCCCCGGTCCGGGAAGATCCCACATGCCGCGGAGCGGCTGGGCCCGTGAGCCATGGCTGCTGAGCCTGCGCGTCCGGAGCCTGTGCTCCGCAACGGGAAAGGCCACAACAGTGAGAGGCCCGCGTACAACAACAACAACAAAAAAAAACAGGAGTAATTCAACATAGCATATTGCAATTGTCTTTGTAGATTTTTAAAAACTTTAAAAAAATGTTTATAAGTTTGGTTAATGGACACCTGAAATACCAATTTATAATTCACCCACTACTACTTTTTACGAAACTTGGTGTACATGAATAATTTTATTTGCAGAAATAATATACTTTAGAAGAATATTAGATTAGGATAGAAAAGGAAGAACCTCAGAGATACATTAAAATACATTTGTTTCACAGGCACAGGGACACTGATGCCCAGATGCCTCTAGGTGCCCAAAGTTACAAAGTACAGATTTACTTTGATTTTTTTCACAGTTCCACATTTCTTCTGTGCTTGTATCAAATCCCATATGCTAGTACATATGATACTTGAGCATTTCTACATAGCAAAAGAAAAATTCTACCAACTGCTCGCATTTTATTAAATTTAGCCCAGAATATTCTGCCTGCTATCCAGAACTGCTTTCCTATTGACCAATCATCTAACAGCATGTTTCTGTCTTAACACAGTCTAGCATTATTTTCCTTGTATTCTAGTTGTCAGAATTATTGGGATTATTATATTTTAATTATTCAAAACATGTAAGAAATGTCCACTCTATAAAACATGTTATAGTAGTTACTAAATTGTGTTTAATCAATATTATTGGGATGATCTCATTTTCCTCAATGACTACATCCAAAGAAAGGGATAGATTAAAGATATAACTTGTGAGTTGATCAATAAATTACCCTATAGTTAATTATTTCATTATGCCAGGAATTGTGCTGGGTACTTTTAATACTTTATGGCAACATCACTTACTTATAGGTAATATCATGTTTTTCTCACAGATGAGGAAATCAAGGCTCAGGGAAGTTAAAAACCTTATCCAAGTCCTAAAGCCAATAACTGTAAGAACAACAATTTAAATCCAAGTCTTGCTCCAGAGCCCTGCTCTTCACACTAAGTCCTGTCACTTCTCTTTTCTCAGTAGTGACATTTGTGACAAAAGAGTTAAAACTGAAACTGGGCAGAAACATTCCAATAAAAGAGATGATTCAATCTTCTTATAAAAGTGAGTTATCTTAACATCTGAAAAGACCTTGGGATCCATGTGACAGAAATCTGTGTTTTGGGTTGCTCTGATGATTTTCTGGCCTAAAATATCTTACTTCAAATCTGTGGGGGTCTGCAAATCAGTCTGATCAGACTGGAGCCCTTAAGACCTTAAGCAATCTGAGTCTTATGGGTGATATCTAGGGTAAGATTTTTTTTATCAGGGGGGCTAGATTATTATGAAACATGTCATAATCATTTCCTTCTTTTTACATGCAGAAAAACTAAAATGAAAAACACTTCTCTGGTATGTCTAATAGATCCTTTTAGATTGCCATTATGCAGTGCTTTGTCTTGATTTGTCATAATCTCTTTCATTAATCTTCTATTATTCTTAAGAATATGGAGCAAAGACATGAAGAGGAATTTATTTCTACACTGTGTGTCATAGAAGGGAATGAGAATGGAGAGGGCCGAGAGGTCATAGAAGGATCTAAGAGGACAGGAAGTATGTTTCATGCCAAGATGGGAAGGAAAGAAGAGAACCAGTGGAAGTATTTATGTTTCCTGTCACTGAAATCTTTGATGGGGGTGGTGGTCAGCTGTGATAACTGAGATCTGTCACAGATGAGGTAGAGCCTGGGAGAGATCAGGGTAGTTAGTTAGCAGTTCCAGTCTCACTGAAAGTTTCCACAAAGCAAAACTTGAAGAAAGCGTCTCAGCCAGACCTGCTAGAAGGTGGACTCATTACTGGAGAAAAAAGTGATAGGGGCTGAACAGAGATAGAATTAAAATTTCGAAGTTGTTGGCAAGTTTCCTGTCAAAGAGTCCCAGGAAAGTGGAACAAGGGCATCCCAAGTACATGGCCACTTGGGAAAAAAGAGTATCAATGAAGGTGGGTGAGGTGAACAGGATTTGCATTCTGAAGTCCTCTAGGATAACTCCTCACCTATATGCAGGTTTTAAATCAACCATGCATTATTTACCATTTAAACATCATAATATAACTTTGTTGTAAGTATGTTTGTTTTATAAAGATGTTACATATGCCACCCTAGAAATATTCATGAATATAATTAATTCAGAAAATTCATGGGTATTTGTCCTGTTGAATTGTATAATTTACATGATAAATCAAAATACTGGAATAATGACATTTATCTCTGATACAGCATTTAAGGCAGAGTAATAGTATTTCTTACCTTATACCTGTAGTCATTAATATTTTGATAAGTCGATATATAGCATGACACATTTTTTAATTAGATCATGTTTTCCGAATTGAGGAAACTCAGATTTCACTGTTGACTTAATCTGTTAACTGCAACAGACTTCCAGTTTTGAGTTCTAATTAATAACCTTTTAAAACATTTTTAAAGTACTAATTATGTTTTATATAGTATCTTCAATTATTATGATTTTGAAATAATTATGAAATCCATGTAGGTCAGATTTGACAGTATTCTCTCAAGAAAAGTAACACCGAGTGTAACACCTAAGGAAGAGTAAAACATATTTAAGAGACTGTTTTCCTGGATTATATAAGGAAATACAAGTTGCCACTTAGCTTTTTTTTTTTAATTTACTTTAGTTTCTTTTTACTGACAACTAGAAAAATTCACTGAGATGCTTGGCAATTTTTAAAATAAAATAAGGTATTCATCTAACTTTGAGGCCTGGTCAACTGACCCAACTAGAAGTTTTTAGGTTTTAAGTCTATTAACATCAACTGAAGCTGCCATGTGATACTAGGTCCTACAGGAAGATATCCCTTAAGATTTTCTGAAATATAATCTATAAAAGTAAAATATTTAAGGTCATACTATGGAGAACTTGGTTGGTGGATTCAAAATTAAATAATCTTTCTTCAGTGATGAAAGGAGATCACAGTGGGAAATCTATACTTAATGAGTCTCAGGCACTAAGCTATTGATTTTGTTGTGTTTAATGGATGTCCAATCAATGTGAGAAACTAAAAGATACAGCTCGAATTAACACATATTATGCTTACATGCAAAATGAAAAGCGATCTAATGAACAAAAGTATTTTAATTAGTTTTTTCCAAAAATAATAGTAATTTCTATTCAAATAACCAGTGATGATAAAATTTAAATACATTATTCAGGACTGATGACAGAATAACATAAAATGTGTTTGAAATTTTTAGCTATTTTCTGTAAACCCATAAAAGAATTGCCTATTGATTTTATTCTACTCCCACTTTTGTTTCTATTTCTGATAAGACAAATACTTCATTTGCTTCTAATCAAAATAGACTCATTTCAACATTAAATACTGTGTTTGTTTGTTTCAAATCAGAGTCTAAAGAATTTTTCCTTTAAAAAAATCACTAAAATGCAGAATATCAGAATTCTCCAATCAGAAACAATATGTCAAGCCACAGTAAAGCTGATTGGCTTCTTCAAGCATACAAGACATGGTTTTTAAATGAAAAGCTAATTATCAAACTCAGAAAGACTACCCTGATATATTATGTTAAAATGATGTGTAAGCTACACTACTACTACAGATATTTTAATATTGAGATATAAATAGATGCAAAAGCAAATCCTGACATAAAAAAAAAAACCACATAGGCAAATTCTCCTTCATTTGCACAAACACACAATATCACTTTAAGAAGTTGAAATCAAATAAAGACAGGACCCTCGGACGTTCGTGGGGAACAAAATGCCCAGCAAAGTAAATTATACTAATCATTTTATCTCACGAACTGGCAGCACCTACCAGAGCTGTTTAATTACAGGACCAAAATAATAATAGAAAAATGCTGCACACAACAACAGCCCTGTTTCCTATCCTACCTTTGTGGTGACAATGCACAGGCAATCCATCCTGGATCTTTACACAGGACTCAGTACATGGAAATCACACCAGCAACTCAGCAAAGGTGAGAAAAGCCTTTTGATAAATAGCACACAGAGAGAAGCAGAAGCTGGATTCTGCACAGACGGCTTTTCCAAGGGGGCCCCTCATGGGAAACTCGAGCCCTCCTCCATAGAGCTCAAGGCAAGCAGGATTCTCCTAAGCACCGGAAAATCCCCTAGAAATCATCTCCGGCAAAACTTCCCGGTGGCTTGCAGGGCTCCGCGGCTGCATGGTCCTTAAGTGGATTCTGTGATCGGAGCAAGGCTCCCGGAGTGCCTCACACAGTTCTGTCGTGGAGATGAGTGTTACACCAAGCACCAGAGAATCACATTTCAGCTCTCGTTCTTGTTTCTGAATTCTGATCTGCTGCTTCAGTATACCCATAAGATCTCCTTTGCCAGAGTCTCCCCCCTCCCTTTGCTGCCTTCGTCTTTCCTACTAACAACTCTGAGTAAGCACAACACAAAAAACTACCCAGCGCATCTATCAAAGGGCTGTCGTTCCACTGCCAGAACAGCGAGCGGCTTTGGGTAATAAAAAGCTATTTATTATGAGCATGATTCCCAGCAGTCTAAATGACTCGAAAGGTATGACTGAGAAGCTAAGGTGCATGCGGTGCTGCATATATCACATCTCAACTCATTTGCAATTACAAGGGCAGCTTCTTACAAATGACTAGCAGCTTCAAAAAGAAAATCCCAGCCACGTACATTTTTTAAAAACTGAGAATTTGGAGGTTTACCTTAAAAAACACTAGATTTCTTCTTTTATTTGTGTACCTATTTGTGCCTTCTCTGACGTGTGAATACACAAACAACCTGAATATTTAAAGTATATTATAAAATCGAGGTGGGAGGACGTTCCAAAGTGTTCATAAAAGTTCCACCATCTGAGAGACAAAAAATGAGTTTTCCCAAACTTTTCCCTCCTCACTAGCTGCCTGCAGGCACTTATTACGTGGGCAGAGCTCTGTGTTCCCTTCTGCGGATTCTAGCAGCAAATGATTAACCCTCTCCCTTCCTCCCAAATCCCTCCCGAACTGCTGCACAGACTGCCTTTGAGGAGCTTGACAATCATCATTCTCGATAATAATATACTTTTTTAGTTTTTTAAGGAACCTCCATACTGTTCTCCACAGTGGCTGTATCAATTTACATTCCCACCAGCAGTGCAAGAGGGTTCCCTTTTCTCCACACCCTCTCCAGCATTTATTGTTTGTAGATTTTCTGATGATGGTCATTCTGGCCAGTGTGAGGTGATACCTCATTGTAGTTTTGATTTGCATTTCTCTAATGATTAGTGATGTTGAGCATCCTTTAATGTGTTTGTTGGCAATCTGTACATCATCTTTGGAGAAATGTCTATTTAGGTGTTCTGCCCATTTTGGGATTGGGTCATTTTTTTTTTTTGATATTGAGCTGCATGAGTTGTCTGTATATTTTGGAGATTAATCCTTTGTCAGTTGCTTCATTTGCAAATATTTTCTCCCACTCAGAGAGCTGTCTTTTCGTCTTGTTTATGGTTTCCTTTGCTGTGCAAAAGCTTTTAAGTTTCATTAGGTGCCATTTGTTTATTTTTGTTTTTATTTCTATTTCTCTAGGAGGTGGGTCAAAAAGGATCTTGCTGTGAGTTATGTCATAGAGTGTTCTGCCTATGTTTTCCACTAAGAGTTTTATAGTGTCTGACCTTACATTTAGGTCTTTAATCCATTTTTAGTTTATTTTTGTGTATGGTGTTAGGAAGTGTTCTAATTTCATTCTTTTACATGTACTTGTCCAGTTTTCCCAGCACCACTTATGGAAGAGGCTGTCTTTTCTCCACTGTATATTCTTGCCTCTTTTATCAAACATAAGGTGACCATATGTGCCTGGGTTTATCTCTGGGCTTTCTATCCTATTCCATTGATACGACCCAGCAATCCCACTACTGGATATATACCCCGGGAAAACCATAATTCAAAAAGAGTCATGTACCACAAGGTTCACTGCAGCATTATTTACAATAGCCAGGACATGGAAGCAATGTAAGTGTCCATCGACAGATGAATGGATAAAGAAGATGTGGCCCATATATACAATGGAATATTACTCAGCCATAAAAAGAAATGAAATTGAGTTATTTCTAGTGAGGTGGATGGACCTACAGTCTGTCATACAGAGTGAAGTAAGTCAGAAAGAGAAAAACAAATACCGTATGCTAACACGTATATATGGAATTAAAAAAAATGTTTTCTGAAGAGTCTAGGAGCAGGAGAGGAATAAAGAGGCAGATGTAGAGAATGGACTTGAGGACACGGGGAGGGGGAAGAGTAAGCTGGGACGAAGTGACAGAGGGACATGGACATGTATATACTACCAAATGTATAATAGATAGCTAGTGGGAAGCAGCCGCATAGCACAGGGAGATCAGCTCTGTACTTATGTCCAAGTAGAGGGGTGGGATAGGGAGGGTGGGAAGGAGACACAAGAGGGAGGAGATGAGGGGATATATGTATATGTATAGCTGATTCACTTTGTTATACAGCAGAAACTAACACACCCTTGTAAAGCAATTATACTCCAATAAAGATGTTTAAAAAAATTTTTTTTAGGCAAAGAGCTAGTATATATGTTAGAAAAAAAATAATAATATACTTTCTTTTTCATCCTCTTAGACACATAGGCAGAGACAGACTTGAAACAGAAAGAAACAGGGGTGCAGAGAGAAGGGCGGGGGGAGAATAAGAGACAGAGAAAGTGAGTGACAAAATGGAAAGCACTGCCTGACCAATAAAAATGGAAAATCAATGCTTCCTTCTCGCTAGGAAGAAAACAGATAGTCAACTTGACCATGGACGACAACAAGAAGAAATGTCTAGGGACCCATACGTTGGGATCACTTCTTTAAGATGCCAGTAGAACCATTCCCCACTCCTCCAACATCCTCTCATTTTTTATAAAAAATGTATTTTCTACAATAAATAATTTGAAAAAAGTGTGGACATGTAAGACTCTTCTACCTTTCATAAATTGTTCAGGTTCTTACCTCAATATTCTCCTGATTGCTAAATAGATGAATGTTTCAGAAACGGACATGCCATTATTTTACCAAAATAAGAACACTGTTTCTAAAGAATTTAGAAGTTTAAAATTCATAGCAAATCGGATATGTGTTCAGAGAAGAAAAGAAAAAGAAGTGGCTCAAAAAATATTTATAGTTAAAAGAAAATTTCCTCTGAACTGTTATCCTACTGGTGTAATAAACTTCAGATAATTTTCAAGTTAAACTGCACAAATAAAACCCATGCTCTAGTCCATTCAATTAGATAACTGTCTTATGGGGTTCAGTAATATGAAAATGTTAAAAAAAAAAAGCACCTCCTTGCCTATTTACCTCCTCATTTATTACATCATCATGATGCTTAATTTAATTCAATACTTCCTAAGCTCGTCTCAGAGTATGTATAACATCATGTCCTTGAGCATTCCCAGGTATCAGAGTTCTTCCCTGATAAAACCATACCATCTTACATGCAATTGATACTGATTATCATATTCATCTTCAAGCTAATTAGCCTTTATGTTCCTATAGCACTTTAAATTTGCAAAGCACTTGTGACATTCTCACCAGCTTGAAAGTTTAAATGAATTTCCAAGAACAGGTACCTAGTAACTTATTCCAAGCCCTGGGCTTTGTAAGTCATGATCAGAACAGAGACAGTCGAGGATTAGAAAGAGAGAGGAAGTAAACTGGGTAGCAGAGGAAGATGGATATTTTACAAGGTATCCTTGGAAGAAAAGTACCTTTGGAACTATATTCCATTTTCCTATAGTGGAGAAAGCTAAGAAATGGGCAAACTTGCAGAGGAAGCCTGATTATTCTTTTGACCCTGGCTGATCACAGATGAAAGCACTTTGTAAACTATAAAGACCTGCAGAAAAGAAAGGCAATTCATCTAGCATAGCTCCTGACCTCCCATATACACTCCCTAAGTCATTCATCTAACACACGTTTGTTGAGGGCTCATGGTATGATTTTTTTGATTAATGTCTGTATCACCTACTACACCATGAGCACTTTAAAGGCAATTTTGATTCTGTATTCCCATTCCCATAGTATGTACTTACTGGGGACACCAGGGTGAGCACAAGCTAGCAGAATCCCTGCCCTCAAGTGATTCAACACCTATAGTACAGTACAATAAGCACTTGGGGTGTTAGAGAATCACAAAGTAAAGGCAATTAACCCAGAATGAAGTAGACAGGGGTGGTTTTCTAGAGAGGAACCCTGAGCTGAGCTGAGAAGGACCCACAGGAGTTAGCTAGAAGTTGTGAGGAAGAATTCTAAGCACTCTATTATATTTAAAGGGGAGTGAATCAATAATAACGTTCTTCTTTCTACAATCAGCTTACATAAACATATCCAAAGGGTTTTCATTAAATAAAAGTACTTTAGAGAAGGCATTACACAAACTAAACATGTAATCTCTGCTGGAGGAAAAAAAGAGCATCACTCATACAATGTTAAGTGAGTACAAATGTGCTGTAAAAGTCTGTGGAATATACATGTTCTATAATCGTTAGGTTGTACTTATTACATGTGATTAATTGGATTATGTTTGTATGTTTAGATAAAAGTAAATAGGCAGCATTTTAAAGTGTAGTTCTACCTAGGATGCAGCTTTCTATTTTGTGTGTACGTTGCCTTCCATTGATTTTCCTCAGATATAAAGATGATAGAAGATAATCCACTCCTTCATCTCAAGGGAAACATTCCTTTATTTTTAAAATTAACAAGGCATCAGTTTGAAGCACTTTTTTACTGACATAGAACTCAATTGGTCTTGTGATTTCACAAGAAGTGTTTGGCAAGATATAAAGCCATAGCCTGCAAACTGCTTTACTTGATATTCTTTAAGGTTAAGGATATCAAGCCAGGAATATATTGATTTTCAGTAAAATCTACCATTGGAAGTTTGATACCAGAAAATTGCTATTGTAAATGACTTGCATTAAGTCCATACCTTAACAATTTAAATGCATTATTTTATTTTGTTTCTTTCCAAAAGGGAAAAAAATATCTCATAGTTAAATATACCCTATGGTTATTCTCCTAGAATCTAGGCCCCATGAGGATAGATATAATCTATATCTCTGGAACCTAGCATGGTACCTGCACTTAAGAGTACCTATACAGGGACTTCCTTAGTGGCACAGTGGTTAAGACTATGAGCTCCCAATGCAGGGGGGCTGGCTTTGATCCCTGGTCAGGGAACTAGATCCCACATGCATGCCAAAACTAACAGTTTGCATGCCACAACTAAGGAGCCAGTGAGCTGCAACTAAGGAGCCCACCTGCCACAACTAAGACCCAGTGCAACCAAGTAAATAAATTAATGAATTTAATTAAATAAATTTTTCCTTTACAAAGAGTACCTGCACAAAATAAATATTTGGGGACTGAAACAATGAAAACAGCTCCAGTTATGCCATTTATTTTTCCTGATAAAATATTTTTTAAAAACATATAATATGTAGCAGTGGAAGAGAGACAGGGTCACATGACACAGTCAAAATCTCCAGGAGAAGATTGGTTCAAGATGGCAGAGTAGAAGGACGTGCTCTCACTCACTCTTGTGAAAGCACTGGAATCACAACTAACTGCTGAACAATCATCGAAAGGAAGACACTAGAACTCACCAAAAAAGATACCTCACATCCGAAGACAAAGGAGAAGCCACAATGAGGCAGTGGGAGGGGTGCAATCACAATAAAATCAAATCCCATAACTGCTGGGTGGGTGACTCACAAACTGGACAACACTTATACCACAAAAGTCCACCCACTGGAGTGAAGGTTCTGAGCCCCACGTCAGGCTTCCCAACCTGGGGGGCCAGCAACGGGAGGAGGAATTCCTAGAGAATCAGACTTTGAAGGCAAGCAGGATTTGATTACAGGACTTTGACAGGACTGGGAGAAACAGAGACTCCATTCTTGGAGGGCACACACAAAGTATTGTGCGCATCGGGACCCAGGAGAAAGGAGCAGTGACCCCACAGGAGACTGAACCAGACTTAACTGCTAGTGTTGGAGGATCTCCTGCAGAGGTTGGGGTTGGCTGTGTCTCAACATGAGGACAAGGACAGATGCAGCAGAAGTTCTGGGAAGTACTCCTTGGCATGAGCCATCCCAGAGTCCACCATTAGCCCCACCAAAGAGCCCAGGTAGGCTCCAGTGTTGGATCGCCACAGGCCAAACAACCAACACAGAGGCAACCCAGCCCCACCCATCAGCAGACAAGTGGATTAAAGTTTTACTGAGCTCTGCCCACCACAGCAACAGCCAGCTCTACCCACCACCAGTCCCTCCCATCAGGAAGCTTGCACAAGCCTCTTAGATAGCCTCATCCACCAGAGGGCAGAAGCAAGAACTACAATCCTGCAGCCTGTGGACCAAAAACGACATTCACAGAAAGACAGACAAGATGAAAAGGCAGAGGGCTATGTACCAGATGAAGAAACAAGATAAACCCCCTGAAAAACAACTAAATGAAGTGGAGATAGACAACCTTCCAGAAAAAGAATTCAGAATAATGATAGTGAAGATGATCCAGGATCTCCGAAAAAGAGTGGAGGCAAAGATCAAGAAGATGAAAGAAATGGTTAACAAAGACCTAGAAGAATTAAAGAACAAACAGAGATGAACAATACAATAACTGAAATGAAAAACACACCAGAAGGAATCAATAGCAAAATAACTGAGGTAGAAGAACAGATAAGTGATGTGTAAGACAGAATGGTGGCATTCACTGTCATGGAGCAGAATAAAGAAAAAAGAATGAAAAGAAATGAAGACAGCCTATGACACATCAGGGACAACATTCGCATTATACGGGTCCCAGAAGGAGAAAAGAGAGAGAAAGGACCCGAGAAAATATTTGAAGAGAGTTTAGTAGAAAACTTCCCTAACATGGGAAAGGAAATAGCCACCCATGTCCAGGAAGTGCAGAGAATCCCATACAGGATAAACCCAAGGAGACACACACCGTGACACACAGCAATCAAACTGGCAAAAATTAAATACGAAGAAAAATTATTGAAAGCAGGAAGGGAAAAACGACAAATAACATACAAGGGAACTCCCATGAGGTTAACAGCTGATTTCTCAGCAGAAACTCTACAAGCCAGAAGGGAGAGGCATGACATATTTAAAGTGATGAAAGGGAAGAACCTACAACCAAGATTACTCTACCCGGCAAGGATCTCATTCAGATTCGATGGAGAAATCAACAGCTTTACAGACAAGTAAAAGCTAAGAGAATTCAGCACCACCAAACCAGCTCAACAACAAATGCTACAGGAACTTCTCTAAGTGGAAAACACAGGAGAAGAAAAGGACCTACAAAAACAAACCCAAAAAAATTAAGAAAATGGTCATAGGAACATATATATCGATAATTACCTTAAAAGTGATGGATCAAATGTTCCAACCAAAAGATACAGGCTCGCTGAATGGATACAAAAACAAGACCCATATATATGCTGTCTAAAAGAGACCCACTTCAGACCTAGGGACACATACTGATTGAAAGTGAGGGGATGGAAAAAGATATTCCATGCAAATGGATGGAATTCAAAAGAAAACTGGAGTAGCAATACTCATGTCAGATAAAATAGACTTTAAAATAAAGAATGATACAAGAGACAAGGAAGGACATGACATAATGATCAAGGGATCAATCCAGGAAGAAGATATAACAATTATAAATATATATGCACCCAACATAGGAGCACCTCAAAACATAAGGCAACTGCTAGTAGCTCTAAAAGAGGAAATGACAGTAACACAATAAGAGTGGGGGAATTTAACACCTCACTTACAACAATGGACAGATCATCCAAAATGAAAATAAATAAGGAAACAGAAGCTTTAAATGACACAATAGACCGGATAGATTTAATTGGTATTTATAGGATATTCCATCCAAAAACAGCAGATTACACTTTCTTCTCAAGTGTGCACAGAACACTCTCCAGGATAGATCACATCTTGGGTCACAGATCAAGCCTCAGTAAATTTAAGAAAATTGAAATCATATCAAGCATCTTTTCTGACCACAACGTTATGAGATTAGAAATCAATTACAGGGAAAAATACATAAAAAACACAAGCACATGGAGGTTAAACAATACATTACTAAATAACCAAGAGATCACTGAAGAAATCAAAGAGGAAATCAAAAAATACCTAGAGACAAATGACAATGAAAACATGACGATCCAAAACCTATGGGATGTAGCAAAAGCAGTTCTAAGAGGGAAGTTTATAGCAATACAAGCCTACCTCAACAAACAAGAAAAATTTCAAATAAACAATCTAACCTTACACTTAAAGGAACAAGAGAAAGAAGAACAAACAAAACCCAAAGTTAGCAGAAGGAAAGAAATCATAAAAGTCAGAGCAGAAATAAATAAAATAGAAACAAAGAAAACAATAGCAAAGATCAATAAAACTAAGAAAGGGCTGGTTCTTTGAGAAGATAAACAAAATTGATAAACCATTAGCCTGACTCATCAAGAAAAAGAGGGAGAGGACTCAAATCAATAAAATTAGAAATGAAAAAGGAGAAGTTACAACAGACGCTGCAGAAATACAAAGCATCCTAAGAAACTACTACAAGCAACTCTATGCCAATAAACTGGACAACATGGAAGAAATGGACAAATTCTTAGAAAGGTATAACCTTCCAACACTGAACCAGGAAAAATAGAAAATATGAACAGACCAATCACAAGTAATGAAATTGAAACTGTGATTAAAAATCTTCCAACAAACAAAAGTTCAGGACCAGATGGCTTCACAGGTGAATTCTATCAAACATTTAGAGAAGAGCTAATGCCCATCCTTCTCAAACTCTTCCAAACAATTGCAGAGGAAGGAACACTCCCAAACTCATTCTATGAGGCCACCATCTCCCTGATACCAAAACCAGACAAAGATACTACAAAAAAAGAAAATTGGACTTCCCTGGTGGCGCAGTGGTTGAGAGTCTGCCTGCCGATGCAGGGGACATGGGTTCGTGCCCCGGTCCAGGAAGATCCCACATGCCACGGAGCGGCTGGGCCCATGAGCCATGGCCGCTGAGCCTGTGCGTCCGGAGCCTGTGCTCCGCAACGGGAGAGGCCACAACAGTGAGAGGCCCGCGTACCGCAAAAGAACAAAAAACAAAAACAAAACATTAAAAAAAGAAAATTACAGACCAATATCACTGATGAATATAGATGCAAAAATCCTCAACAAAATACTAGCAAACAGAATCCAACAACACATTACAAGGATCATACACCATGATCAAGTGAGATTTATCACAGGGATGCAAGAATTCTTTAATATATGCAAATCAATCATTGTGATACAACATATTAACAAACTGAAGAATAAAAACCATATGATCATCTCAACAGATGCAGAAAAAGCTTTTGACAAAATTCAACACCCATTTATGATAAAAACCCTCCAGAAAGTGGGCATAGAGGGAACCTACCTCAACATAATAAAGGCCATATATGACAAACCCACAGAAAACATCATTCTCAATGGTGAAAACCTGAAAGCATTTCCTCTAAGATCAGAAACAAGACAAGGATGCCCACTCTCATCACTATTATTCAACATAGTTTTGAAGTCCTAGCCATGGCAATCAAAGAAGAAAAAGAAATAAAGGAATACAAATTGGAAAAGAAGAAGTAAAACTGTCACTGTTTGCAGATGACATGATAATATACATAGAGAATCCTAAAGATACCACCAGAAAACCATTAGAACTAATCAATGAATTTCGTAAAGTTGCAGGAAACGAAATTAATGCACAGAAATCACTTGCATTCCCATACAATAATGATGAAAAATCTGAAAGAGAAATTCAGGAAGCACTCCCGTTTACCATTGCAAGAAAAAGAATAAAATACTTAGGAATAAACCCACCTAGGGAGACAAAATACCTGTATACAGAAAACTATAAGACACTGATGAAAGAAATTAAAGATGATACAAACAGATGGAGAGATACACTATGTTCTTGGATTGGAAGAATCAATATTGCGAAAATGACTATACTACCCGAAGCATTCTACAGATTCAATGCAATCCCTATCAAATTACCAATGGCATTTCTTACAGAACTAGAACAAAAAATCTTAAAATTTGTATGCAGACACAAAAGACCCCAAATAGCTAAAGCAGTCTTGAGGGAAAAACTCGGAGTTGGCGGAATCAGACTCCCTGACTTCAGACTATACTACAAAGCTACCGCAATCAAGACAATATGATACTGATACAAAAACCGAAATGTAGATCAATGGAACAGGATAGAAAGCCCACAGATAAACCCATGCACCAATGGTCAAATAATCTATGACAAAGGAGGCAAAGATATACAATAGAGAAAAGACAGTCTCTTCAATAAGTGGTGCTGGGAAAACTGGACAGCTACATGTAAAAGAATGAAATTAGAATACTCCCTAACACCATACACAAAAATAAACTCAAAATGGATTAGAGACCTAAATGTAAGACCGGACACTATAAAACTCTTAGCGGAAAACATAGGAAGAACACTCTTTGACATAAGTCACAATAAGATCTTTTTTGACCCATCTCCTAGAGTAATGGAAATAAAAACAAAAATAAACAAATGGGACCTAATGAAACTTAAAAGCTTTTGCAAAGCAAAGGAAACTACAAACAAGACGAAAAGACAACCCTCAGAATGGGAGCAAATATTTGCAAACCAATCAATGGACAAAGGATTAATCTTTAAAATATATAAACAGCTCATGCAGGTCAATATCACAAAAACAACCCAATCCAAAAATGGGCAGAAGACCTAAATAGACATCTCTCCAAAGAAGACATACAGATGGCCAAGAAGCACATGAAAAGCTGCTCAACATCACTAATTATTAGAGAAATGCAAATTAAAACTATAATGAGGTATCAGTCAGAACGGGCATCATCAGAAAATCTACAAACAGCAAATGCTGGAGAGGGTGTGGAGAAAAGGGAACCCTCTTGCACTGTTGCTGGGAATGTAAATTGATACAGCCACTATGGAGAACAGTATGGAGGTTCCTTAAAAACTAAAAATAGAACTACCATATGACCCAGCAATCCCACTACTGGGCATATACCCTGAGAAAACCATAATTCAAAAAGACACATGCACCCCAATATTCATTGCAGCACTATTTACAATAGCCAGGTCATGGAAGCAACCTAAATAGCCATCAACAGACAAATGGATAAAGAATATGTGGTACATATATACAACGGAATATTACTCAGCCATAAAAAGGAACGCTATTGGGTCATTTGTAGAGACATGGATGAATCTAGAGACTGTCATACAGAGTAAAGTAAGTCAGAAAGAGAAAAACAAATATCGTATATTAACACATATATGTGAAACCTAGAAAAATAATACAGATGAACCAGTTTGCAGGGCAGAAATTGAGACACAGATGTAGAGAACAAACGTATGGACACCAAGGGGGGAAAGCGGCAGTGGATGTGGGGTGGTGTGTGTGTGATGAATTGGGAGATTGGGATTGACATGTATACACTAATATGTATAAAATAGATAACTAATAAGAACCTGCTGTATAAAAAATAAATAAAATTTGAAAGTTAAAAAAAAAACCTATAGTATGCATTGTTTGTCCATGTGAGAACCATAAATGCATATAGTAACTATTATATATATATATATTTATGAAAGAAAGAATATATAATATATAGTAAAATAAATATATATATGTAAGAAAAAAATAGATTGGTGCATGTAGCTGAAGATATATGCAGCTACAAATATTTTTATTGGCAAATCCAGTCTGATGCAAGAATGTTGGTTTGGAACAACCCAATTTATAATGGAAAAGGACAGTTTCCAGCTAAAGTGCTGCAACAACCACTGCATGCTGCCGAAACTAGGCATTTGCCCTTGTGATAGAAACATAGTAATAAATAAAAGCATTTTTATTACTAATAGATGTAATTTATCAAGTGGCTATTACCTGAAGTATTGTGGAAGATACGTTACATATTATATCTGATGGTCACAACACCCTGCAGAAAGGAAATATAATTCCCATTTCACAGATGAAGAAACTGAAGCTCCCTGAGATTATACAATTTTCCCTAGATGACACAGCACCTACATGCCTCCAACCTGGAGTGCAAAGTCTGTGAGCTTTTCATCTCACCATACCTCAAATCCTGAGGCAGTTTCTGCCTCCCCTGGTCCAACTTGAGAGTATGGCACAGACAGAGCCAAAAGGCCCTCTCTAGCCAAAGGTAGCCTAGACTCCATGCAGACTAAGTATAAACAATTTGTGATCCCCCTAAAAAGACAGGCCTGTCTCTGGGCTCCTATAATGAGTCCTACTTAGCTTATAAGGACCTTGGGAGCAACCCAGAAGGAATGGACTCTCCAAAAGAAAGATTATCTCCAAGGAAAATAACTAAAGAAATCTACCCATGTGGACTCTCATCCCAGTCTGTCTGTTCCCCATTTACCCAGTACAGCAGGCACACAAGTGACATCTGCAAAGCTTGTTAACTTAGTAAAATAAATAGACTGCAGGCAGGTCATGGCAAAATGCCTGCCCTCATTTCTAAAGTCTCCAGAGGCAAATAGAAAATTCAGATCAACTAGAAAAGGACTGACTTTTCTAAAGAATTCCCATGATGAATAAATATCTGGATAGTACTGGATCCTGAAATTAAATCATGCAAGGCCGGAGTCTATGTATTCTGCACACGTTAAATGTGTGTGATTCTTTGTAAGAGAAACATAACAATTAAATTAAAAAATTTTGAGTGAATCAAAAATTGCTACAGAAGTCAAGAAATGTTTACTTTTCACCTACTTTCTCATGATTTTTCATTGTATAGACCAGAAATGCATGTAAATTTTACTTATATAAATGAAATGGAACATAGCTAATTGATAACCAGTAACTCCCCCTTTATTATTATCACCAAAATCTAAAACACTTTTAAAATTGCGATAATTTTGTATAGTAAACTATAAATCATGAAATCATCCTATAAAAATTCTGTTTCCCTAACAAATCGGTTTATATAAACTTTGTTGAACATCAAGTATATTCCTTATGAGGATCAATGTTTCCCACTATTACACAATGCTATGAGTTGAACAGAGTACAGAAATTCAAATAGGTGTGCACAGAGCACAAATCAAAAAAGCTATATGGTCTGAAATGCAATTTTGCTTTCCAGTTAATGTAAATAACCTCAGTAGTATTCCTAAATGCCCTTCCACATTCCACCTTCCTACACCCCATCGTACTTGCCTGCTACCTCTTTCTCAAATAACAGTATTTCACTCTCATTCTTCCTCAGGGCCTTGATTTTGTTGTTCTGTCTGCCAGAAACTCTCTTCCCCTGGATCTTCACGTGGCTGGGTCCTTCTCGTCATCCATGTCTCTGTTTAGATGTTACCACTTCAGTAAAGCCTTCTTCACCTGACCTCCTTAAGTTAGATTCCCTTCCATCATTCTCCATTAAATAATCCGGTTTATTTCCTTCTTAGCAATTACCACAATCTGAAATTATATTTTTTATTCCTCTCTTATTTTTTGAAATTTATTCCTGAGAATAAGAAGTTTGTCTGTTTTGTCCATGGCTATATCACCAGTGTTTAGAACAGTGCCCAACACATAGCAGATGCTAAATAAAGACTTTTTCAAATAAATGAATAAAATGTATCACAGGGAAACTATTTCATTTTTAAATAGGGTTATAGTCAGGAGTCAACATGAAATTTGCAATCTATTGCTTTTAATACAGCTTGTTTTCTACAGATGTGATTTACACCAACCACAGTATTTATAAATATGTACATATAGTTTTCAGATTAAGCATTAACTTTTTATTAAGCAGGCTGTGATTAGGCACACTCACATACCTATTATCATTAAGTATTCTCAACCAGTGAAATAAATTTAGTTTTTCACGTGATGAAACTGAGGCCCAAATTTATACAGCTACTGAGTTGGTAAACCAGTGCATAATGGGTACTCCACTGACTGAGTAGATAAGCCAGGATGTGAACCTCGATCATCTAACTCCAAGTCGCATCCCATTATTGTTATAATAGTGATCTATTGCACTTTCAAAATCACTGAACTCATTGATCCAGGTAGTAAATACCATAAACTGCAAATATTTGGTTCTAAGATATTCTGTTCTTTATCTGAACAGAATATATATTGCTGTTTTCAAACATATGTAAAAACCAGGCTCCTAAATACAGATATATTAAATGATCAGAATCTCATTTCTATAGTATTTGTGTTGCTTTAGAGGCAGCTAATAGATAAATTGATATTTGGATTGACTAGTTTAAAAATAGCTTTATGAATATGTCAAAGTTAGTAACAAGAAACCTGATCTCCAGCAATGCTAGTACAGAAGTCCAGTCATTAATCTTTAAAAGGCAGAACATTGACCCTGAGGCACTACAAGATGCTCAAAGGCAAAGATGCTCACAGTATCCTCATCAACCTGGAAATGAGGAGTAATTACATTCGATGTTTTAAATTAGTAAACAAAATTAGCCAGAGTTACCCACAGTATTCCATTAAAGAAATAAAATAAAAAAGATTATTCCCCCATTAATTCCAGATACTTAGAAGTTTGCCACTTAACTTTGGCATTGGAAAATATATAATCAATGCTAAAATAATTTGAATATCATGAGTTTAATAAGAATAATAAGAATAATAAGAATAACTACATAGGGACTTCCCTGGTGGAGCAGTGGTTAAGAATCTGCCTGCCAATGCAGGGGACACAGGTTTGAGCCCTGGTGCGGGAAGATCCCACATGCCACGGGGCAGCTAAGCCTGTGCACCACAACTACTGAACCTGTGTTCTAGAGCCCGTGAGCCACAACTACTGAGCCCTCATGCCACAACTACTGAAGCCAGCATGCCTAGAGCCCGTGCTCCGCAACAAGAGAAGCCATCACAATGAGAAGCCCGTGCACCGCAACGAAGAGTAGCCCCTGCTCACCGCAATTACAGAAAGCTTGTGTGCAGCAACAAAGGCCCAACGCAGCCAAAAATAAATTAATTAATAAATTTAAAAATAAAATAAAATAAAAAATCTTTCTTTAAAAAAAAGTATAACTACATAATACTTAAACCTGCCCAGATGGAATGAGCTACCTTGGGAGGTGGTAAATATAAATACGTAATAGACATATAACTAGAGACTTTCCAGCAGATGACAGGTTCCCCTTTATCAGGGCAGCAGAAGACGAGACTTAAGACTGAGGAAAGTCATTGCCCTGGATTACCATTAAAATTACTTTTAATTCTCTGATTCTGTGCTATTTTTGACCTTAGTTCTCCAGGAAGATTCACTCAGAACCATCACTTTTAAAATAAGGACGAAGGAGAGTATCTAATGTACACGAAAAAATGTTCTCATCCCCTAAAACAAACCACCATAAAAAACCTTCTTTTCCATGGCTTCTTTTTCTCCCAAAAAGAAGTTTCCTTATAAATATTGGCAAGGACAGTAAATAGAGAAATACAGCTGAACTGCAAAATTATTCTTAATCGGAAGGTGTGGATGTTCAACATAGTACATTAAGAGTTACATTTTAGTCTGAAAAACAATTAAGGGCAATGTTGGGATTCTCTAAAATTAATAATTTCCTTATTCTGTGAAAGTGTTATTATAACTTAAAAGGACCCATTAATTATCTAGTCAAAGTCCTTCACTTTAGATTAGAAAACTGAGGCAGAGATTGGCCAAGTGATTTGCCCAAGAACACCCAGATAGTAAGAGTCCAAAGAAAACAACCCAAGTTCTCTGGCTTCCAATTATGACTTATTCCTATACCATGCTTCCTTTTCAGTCTGATATGTTTCCTCGAGTGAAGTTTCTCACCCTCTGATTCCCTCTCTGTTCTTGTTAGAAGAGACCCAACTTTCTGCCCATCCATTGTTGTATTTGCCTGGTATTCACTTAGTCCCTTTACTAACTAGTTATAATGCACAAGATTGACAAGAATCTGTTTTCTGCTTAAGAAATTAAGTTTAAAATACCAAACAACTAAAAAATTATCTAAAACTTAAAATATTTTCAAGGGGCATTTAACACTCTGGTCATGTCTCCAAATGTTATGAAATAACCAAAGTATTTAGCTATCAGTCCTTTCACATATAACTATTTGTTTTGATCCTTATTGTGCCCCTATAAGATAGGCAAAATAGGTATTATCTACATTTTACAAACAAAAATGGAGGTCATTTAATCTGTTCAAGGTCACATGACTAATTAGCGATAGAGCCAAGGTATAAACTCTGGTCTCTGACTATAGATCTTTTGCTCTTTTCACTCTATCATACTGTCCTGCTTTTGATATCATACTTTGTTCTCAACCATAATGTCCGACTCCTCGAAAAATATTTCCTCTTAGCTGTTCCACTATTATCTTAAAATTAATATGTCATCATTGAATTTACCCTATTTATCCATTAGTCAACCTAAATATCTCCAGTTTTGTTCTGGTACCACCCAACTTTCAATCTACTTAGTTGCCAGGTCCTGTCAATTCTTTCTTTAAGTTCTCTCTTCTTTCTATGATCTGATTAAAAATCCTCATTGTTTCTCACTAGGACTCTGGAAGACCAAATCTCTAAATTTTACCTTCTGTTTACTACATTTATTTAAACACAGAACACACCCCTAAAAGATACTTCCAATTATTTAAAATTGATCAAGAGAATAATAGTAATAAAATAAAAATAAAGGAAGTGTCAACTAAAAGTTGGCACTTTCCATCTGCCTCTACAAGGATTAGGTCCCTAGCCACTGCAGCCACTGACCTTCAACACCCCCTGAAAGAAGTTCAGGGTGGAGATAAGGAATGAGGCACTCTGTGCTCTGGGAAAAACTGGCAGAACAGGCCTTCAGATAGTTAGATATTTTCAGGAGAAGGTTTTATGAGCCCAATTCTTGCATCTCCTCATATCTAGAAAAACACTAAAATCATTAACGGTACAATTTGCTCCTTGTGACTAGCAGCTAGCCTCTGCCAAAACGTGTGCTTGACTGCATGTAGCCCCCTTCACTAAAATCATATATACAATGATCTCTCCCCCGCCTCTTTGGAGCAGTTTCTCAGAGCTATCTGAAATGCTATAGGGCTATAGACCTCCTTTTGCCCCAAATAAAACTTAACTCACAACTCTTACGCTGTGCATTTTTTTTTCAGTCAACAGAAGGAATCACATTAAATGTAAACTATTTCTTCCTCAACAAAGGTCTAAAATTCTCAATGATGTCTTTTTTTTCATTTTCTAAATTTTAATTTTCTCACTAGATTTGCATAATTTCATCAGTTCTGGAAAACATGTCTACAACAGATTTTGCAAATTGTATTGCCCTTTGTAACTCCAGGATTTTCTACATCGTATGACCAGTGGCAACACCAAGATTCGCTTAAGCTCTTAAACCAGAGCAAAGATAAAGTCTTCACTTGAAAACACTGCTTTGTAAGGAGCAGAAATCAGTTGTCTAAGCCTCAATAATGGGAAAAACATCTCCAAACATATTGAAATTAGGTTAAAAGTATAACGAAAGGGGGGAACGTTCCCTGCTGGACACAGGTAACAAATGCGGTTGAAAGTTATTTCAGATTGTTATTTCTGTGGATCAATACCTGAAGGGAAGACACCTCCCACCTGGCAAAATAGCTTCCAAGAGACCTTTACAAATTAAGCTACAGTCAAAAATGGGCAACTGAGAAAGAGTAGAGAGCAATACAGGATACTAACACATGTTTCTAAATGATGTTAGAAAATCAGCCCCTAGGGTTTTTTTTGGCAGATCACTGAAAAAAAACGAGAAATGCAAACAAGAAACCTAAAGAGTCGGTATGGTGCAATTTCTTCCATCTTAATTGCCTTATAAATCTTTGGATCACTGTCTTGGCCTTCCCTAAACTGACTGGTTTAAAGTATGTGACAGGAAAGATGGTAACTCCCCAAAGGGAAGCCTAGAGGTTTATTACTCATGGCAATGGTTCTCAAATTGTAGCGTAGTTAAGAATCACTTGAAGGGCTTATTAAAACACGGATGTCTGGGTCCTGCACCCAACATATCTGATTTAGTTGATCTAGGGTGGAGCCCAAGATTTTACTTTTCTAACAAGTCCCTAGAGGATGTTAAAGCTGCTGGCTAGAGGACCATACTTCAAGAATCACTGGCCTGTGAATTGTGCTATTGAAATCTTCTCAAACTAATGTGGCCTAATAAAGCTGTTCCTGTCAGTTGTTCTAGATATATAACATACACCTAAATTTGTGTGGGTCTCAGTAGCTACTGCTGGCTTAAATACTTTAATTATATTATCAGTGGGTCCTCTATTCACACAATATAATTTATTGTCTGCTATTGACTGTCATAGAATGATCAGATCTGAAGAATTCCTAGGAATAATCTGATCTAACACCCTAATTCTGAAGATGAAGAAAAAAAGTCCAGTGTCATATTTAATAGATCTACACAATTGTGACTTCCAAACAGGTCTGCTTTTGAAGAATGGCCTATGAACTAAACAGTTACAATAATATATTACGTTCATATAATAATCATGACTATTCTTTTGTTTGTCATGCAATTAATTTTTTTTTCTTAAGATAGTTAAGAAATTCTCACTGATACTTATTTTAATTCAACCAGAAGTTATTTTAAGCAGTGACAAGTAGAAATCTACAAGGCAGGAGCCTCTTTTGGCCAAGTGGTTTCCAGGCAAAAAAAATGGTATAGACTCTTTGTTATATAATATAGGCATGAATCCAAGGAAACCCTAAGAACTATTTGTAAGCGTCCGATAACATAAATGTTAGACTTGCAATTCTTTTCAATAGAATGAAAATCTACTATTTGCCAGGCAGTACTAAACACGGTCATAATCAGGATCTCATTAAAATCTCTTAACCACCCTGTAAGGTAAAGAAACAAAAGCTTTTAGAGTATAAATAGCATAGGCTAGGCTAGCAATATGTTTTCCCATGGTAAAAACACAAAAGTTTTCCTAGTATATTTGCCAGCACTTATTTAATTTAGCCATTTGACAAGTTGGCACATTTGTATCCTACTAAGCCCTGATGACTTCATTTTCAGGAAGCAAAAATACAGATATCCTCTTTAGACAGCCAGGAAGTCTAAAAATTTGTTTTCTAAGTATTCATGAGTCCAGTACGGACATCCACCCTCCCTCTCCCCTTTTGGAGAAAAACAGTGCCACTGCCAAATTAGATGACTTCCTTTCCTGGAAGCATATTTAGCATATTATAACAATCTCAAATAGCTTAAATAACATCCTCTATGTAAAACAAAAACACGTCTTGGCAGAGGAAACAATGGTCCTTAACAGAGACATTCTATAAACTGGCCAATAGTTAAATTTGGCTGTAAGCTTCATGCTCTTATAAAGGTAAAGGACAATTCACCATATAACCTTTCTTACTTTGCTAAATTCCTCACAGTAATTATCAAAATTCATAATCAGAACTGACTCAGAACTCCATCCAAATCCCAAGCCCAAGTCGACACCAGGAGGCTCAATCAATTGGCAGTGCCAGATTAGTCCAGGTTGTAAACGATAATCCACAGAGAAACTGTTCCTTTATTGGCATTTACCACTCAATGAATATCATAGACATATCACCCTATATTTGAAAGCAATTTGATGGCCTATGGAGCCATAACGACAACTGTCTCTGCTTGCTAACAGAAGATTTAGAAGACAAGAAGAATCATCATTTAAGGTATATTTCGAGAAGCCTCAATAAATGCAATTCCTATGAAATGATATCCCAAAAGAATTTTATGTGTGCTTTAAATACTTAATACATGTTTATAATAATAATATTCGTGATTTATTTTCATTGTTTTCATGATTAAGTTTGGTGTCTTTATAAATAAAATAGAAAATGGAACCCCATTTTACATCATTGGGCTATAGTAAGTAAGGGCCATCTTATGACAACTGATCAGAGAGAAATGAAATCTGAAGTTGACACTTAGTAAAATACTTATGTGTACTTTCCTTGGACTCAAGTTCTTCTTGGTTTCATCACATAAAGCACTATGACCTCTTTAACATTACCCTGGACATGATTGAGTTTTGATTCTTTGTCTTGAATAAGTGCACAAGATGACAATCAAAGAAATGACTGAAGTAGTTTCAGACTGCTTGGGGGAAGCTATTGTCCCAAAAGCCCAATAGGACCTGAAAACCACCACCAAAATAGAGTGTGAGAGTTTTTCTGGAAGGCCTGAACCAGACAGGAAAAGAGAGGAGAAGTGAAGTAGTTTACCAAGTGGTTGGTGATCACCAGCAACTTAAGAATATACACCAAAACACAGAAAACAAAATTCTCAAAATGAACATACACAACTACTCAAAATGATAGACAGTTGATGTCAGCTCAGTAGCAGGAGAACCGAATATGCTGATCAGGCCAAAGCCAGAAATTAGATTAAACTCTACAGAAAACAAGAAATATCTTGCCTGTTAAATGTAGAAACAAAGAAAATGCTCTAACACTTATACTTGTCTTTTTGTCAGTTTCATTTTCAAAACACTGATTGTCTTTATTTTGCTCAGTACATGAAGCATTTTCCTTTGGTCCACTGCAACATGTAAGCTAAAAATAAAGTTTAAAGAAATCAATACTTCTTGTTTTCTGCAGTGTGAATTCAGTGTTTTTCAAACTTTTAACATGCACATTAAAATGTCTAAGACCTGAATAAATATTATTAGGTATTGTTTATGTCAGTTTAGGATATGACTACACTGTCTAACCCACTTTTATATTTCTCCCAAAGAGAAAGCATAAAATGGGACAGTTATTCAAAGGCAGATTTATGAATTTCAAAGCTTCTCACCAGGGAGTCTTGAACATGGATTATTCAAATGTAAATTGATGACCTGGTAAAAGCTGAACATGGTTAAAGGGAAGATGAAGATAGAAGGGCTGATTTCACCTTATGTAAGTTCCCATACTTGCAGGAATCTCTACGTTATGGTACCTACTGGAAACCTCAGAACAAGCAGAGGCACTGACTGTCTTTGCTCTGGATTGTCTTTTCAAGTATGTTTGTCTCACTACAGCTTCGGATGATAGAAATAATGTCTGCTTCCAAAGCAAAGGATAGTTTTGCTTACTGACCATTGTAAAACATCTGTGTTCCCTAAACTGAGAGTTGGTATCCATTGTGTGTGAATGTATTGCTTGGCCATCTTTGCATTGCCCTGTAGAAATGGGGGCTTGAGGGGCTAATTCAAGAAAATTCTGTCTGGCTACTGCTATTATTGCAAATAAAGTCCTTTGTCTTTGTCCTAGGAGTCTTTTGACAGCATCCATGAAACTGTGACAGGGTTCTTGGCTTGCAAGTTGGATAAAATCTTAGACCCTTCACAGTTCTTGACAGTTGTGGTGACAAGGAGAGAATGCTGACAGAGTCATAATTTTCTACAAGAATCAGGGACTTGCAGGGTGATAAAGAGGATTTCTGGGACATCTTTTGGAATTGGGAGCAAACATATTGACCAAGTTGTATGCTCAGCTGCGTAATGATGGTCTTCTACTTTAATGACTGTTAATGAGGAGGAATTTACAAATTGCAGGCTGAGTACTGGGAAATAAACTCAAAGACACCTCCCAAATGGTGTCCTCATTGTGACTGACTCTCTTCTGATTGGGTGAGCAGAAATTCCTGCCCCCTTTCAGAAATAGTTATGGAGAAACGTACCTGGGCTGATTATGAAAGAAGAGAATTTTGCAACCATGGTGAGCAGAAATCAAGATTTCTCTGACTCCAGTCTGGTTGTAGATGCTCCTCTTCTCTGTTCCCATAATTTATAAATATCACATGTTTATATATCTCTCTGTCCTGCTAGAGCTCCTTGGAAGACAGGCAATATATCTTATTCTTTTTCAATTTCCAGGGGTCAATAAATATTTATTTAAGAAATAAAAATAAAAGATTAAATTAGATGAATAGATGGATGCTTAGACAGAGGAACAAACAATAAACAAGGGCTCCAATCTGGCTAAGAGGAATGTCAAGCTCAACCACCTGAGGATACCCAGTTAACCTGTGCATCAGAAACGGAGAGTCCTTTACCATGTTCTCAGTCTGGCACGGTGGATATGCTACCACATTTGGTATGATGATTAATACAGGCAGCAGTGGTAGTAGTGCAGGCTCATTCAGCAGCTTAATTCCAGTTGGTCTTATCAGGCTCCCACTGTGGGCCTCTACCAGAGTAATGCAGATTTGTACAGTTTATGTCCTCAGAGAGGCAAGTGTTTAATCTGCCAGTCTACAGATTGGCAGTATTGATGGCATTGTTGCTAATATAGGACGCTGGGTGGACCAAAAACATTAAAAGTTCATTTCACTGAGCTGCAAGCCACCTTTACACCAGTCATAATTAAAAGTAAATGGGGACTTTCCTGGTGGCCCAGTGGTTAAGAATCCGCCTGCCAATGCAGGGGACATAGGTTCAAGCCCTGATCCGGGAAGATCCCACATGCCATGGAGCAACTAAGCCCGTGCGCCGTAACTACTGAGCCTGTGCTCTAGAGCCCGCTCTCCACAACTAGAGAAAGCCCCCAGGCAGCAACGAAGACCCAATGCAGCCAAAAAAAAGTAATTGTACCTTGCTTATTGCTACAGAGCTGCTCTCACTCACCATGATTCATGATCCCTCCCTCCCCTTTATACTGATGCTTTAAGAGCA
Organism: Phocoena phocoena; assembly: GCF_963924675.1. Classification (NCBI taxonomy): domain Eukaryota; kingdom Metazoa; phylum Chordata; class Mammalia; order Artiodactyla; family Phocoenidae; genus Phocoena; species Phocoena phocoena. The sequence goes on along the minus strand of NC_089226.1, from coordinate 48,004,133 downwards.
AAGATGATTAAGAGTGCAGCTAAAGTTTCCCTGCTGCCAAGAGGGAATAATAGTCATGCACACTATCCAAACATGCTGGAGAACTTTGGGGAGGGCAAGGACTTAAAACGCTTACAATTCTGTTGCACAGGCACCAAAATCACAATCTGCTGGGTTGGCGAGGGGGGCACCAGGATTCAGCTAATTGGGTTCAGGCAGGATTTGTCGTGGGGAAGAAAAGCTAAATGACCCTGTGCATGGGGCCCTTTGGGCTGATTCAATGTACCATGTGTGTGGCTTTCACTGCTGAATATCCAATTGGCATTAACATTTCACTGTAAATCTCATAAAGCCCAGAGGGGATTCCCCTGATCAGGAGGCGCTAATGCAGGGAAATGCGAAAGGAACATGTAAATCACTCCCCAATTCTTTTTCGTATTTTTTCCAGGTAGTCCAGCAGAAATAATGGAGAATCTCAGGAGGAAAAAGAAATCACAGCCTTAAGAACTTAAAGGCTGCAGGGATAGTACAAGATGCAATATCTTAAAACAATAGTCAAGTATGAAGAGCAGAAAAGGCTAATGGGAGCTGAAGGCTTACAGTGGATTATTGCTAAGTGATTTCAGTTGTTGATCCTACAGCCTCAGCTATTCCAAACATTGTAACTGCAACTAAATCCATTGCACTGATGGCAGTTGGTATGTTATCTTTCCAACATCTTTTTTCTATTCCACTGGCACTCAAGGTCCAAGACCAATTTCTATTCATATGGTAAGGCCTCCAATATGTTTACAGCACTTCCAAAATACCTAAATTCCTCTGCCTTTTGCCATAAAGAGTGAGCACTGAGGTGGCTTTACTTTCTGATATTCAAAGTTGTTACTATATAGATGACATGGCCTGTTAGTTGGCAAGTCAGAAACCTCAGCCAGCAGGAGTGAATCATAAATGCTTGACAAAACTGAGGGACTATCCGGGCAAATTTCCTCTAGCAGTCAAGAAAAGACTACTGTCTTTTTAGTCTCAACCATCAGAAAGGAGGCCCAGCACCTTAGTGGAGTCAAGAGAGAGTATGGTCTTATTTGGACAGTCTGCTCAGTCTTCATTATCAGCTAACACACAAATCAGCATCCTTAAAGTGAGGCTCAGATCAGCAGGCTATGTGGGAAGCTCCTGGCAAGCTGTGGTGCACTCTGTACCTTTGTAGCTCCACGATTTTAATGATTCCTCTGAGATACAAGTCTCTGAGTAAGAGAGGTTTCTTCACCTCTGGCAAAGAGCTTGGGTTTTAGAATAAGGAAGAAATGAGTTACAATCCTTTTATCTTTATCTACTAGCTGCGTGGAATGGAACAATATTTAAATTCTCTGAATCGCACATTTGTCATCTAAAATATGGAGATAATGCTACCCATTGCATAAGCTTCCCTTCTTATCAAGCTCACAGCTGAGTTGGATGCTATGAATCCCCAGCTTTCCTACCTCATACCAGCTGGTATGCCATATATACCTCCTGAATCTCAATACAGTACCTTGACTGAACTTCTATGCTTTCATATCCCTACCATTACTCCTTCCACTGGTTCCTTCCCATCAATTTGGCTCTCATGGAAATAGTAATTTTCTTCTATACTTCTATACTTCCTTCATTCTTTAAAAAAAAAAAAAAAGACCCTGATCACTTTATCTCTGACCTTCTCTTTCCCGGAATCAATATTCTTGAAAGACATAACAGCAGTAGTAATAGCAACAATACAACAATAGAATTATTTAATGAAAAGTTACAATAAGCTAGGTGCTTTGAGGAATATGTATACATATTTTATATGCATTATCTCATTTAGATTAAAACTGAAATCTATAAAGTAGGCACTCCTTATTTCCTGGGTTAAAAAAGCAGAACCTAGTTCTGTCTGAACACAAAGTCTATGCACCTAACCATTGGACTAACCTCCTGAACCGCCTCCTTAAAACTCACCCTTTATTTAACCTTTCAAACTGTGGTCCCCAGACTAACAGCAATAGCATTACCTGGAAACTTGTTAGAAAGAGAAATTCTTGGCCCCCACTCCAGACTTACTGAATCAGAAACAGTAGGAGTAGGGTCCTGCAATCTTGGTTCTTGTGTGACTTTGACACATCCTAGTTTGAAAATCACTGATCTAGATGTCAAAATATCAAATAATGTCAGGTGCTTAAAATAAGTAACATGAGCCAGGTATAAGAAATATTTAGGAAGAGATGGATGGTCCTTGGCAAAATGGAGAGCTCATGGTCTGTCTAATGGGTGCAGTCTCTAGTTATTTTCAGGCATTTTTGTTGCAATGATGAAACCCAGACCCAGTATTGCCAGATGTTTAGAATTTTCAAGAAAACTTGGAAGTTTGAACTTTTATGTGAAATATTTTCATTTTTAAATGTTGACAAAAATTATATATTTAAAAATTTTCATTGAGCTGACACGGAATGGACCAAACAAAATATAAATTTAGGCCGGAGTCTGCATAAGGACAGCTGGTCTGTGGCTTCTGCTTTAATCCCTGAATGCTGTCATTTCTTCCCTGAACACTGCACTGTTAAAACTCACCAAGGACTTCCTAGTCCTACTGTCTTCCACTTTCTCTAACTTGCTGGTGTCCTCATCATCTTCCATTTTCTCTGGCATTTCATACCATTAACTAATTCCTCCTTCTTGAAACTGTTATCTCTATATTCGAAACACATCTCTCTCCTAGATGCTACCTTACCTGTTTGTTTCTGCCCTTTCATTTCCTCTTCCTCTTTTTAACCCCCAGAGCTCAGCTGTTACTCCACAATTCCTTTCGTGTAGTTCTTCCTCAATACTCATTTCCAGATGACTCAAATCTAGAGGACCTTTTTTCCAATTTTTAGTCCTGCATTTTCAATCGCTTGTATGTATTTCCTCTAAAAATCACATTGGTACCTCAAATCCATTCAATCTAAATGGAATCATTTTCTCTTCAGAACCCACTTCTACTCCTGGGTATCCCATTTCTGGTGACACCACTACCCAATTTCTTAAGGACTACACATATATCCTGTCCTCCACAAAGCCGGGGCGGACCCCTCCCTTTATCCAGCTAGATGGGGCACTCTTATTCCATGACGCCCTCAGGATATATACTTCCCCATTACATCTCTAATAATGATTAGCTCACCTGGTTTCTTTTAAGAACAACTTCCAACATAAACAAAAGGAAAAATTAACTTTATAATTTTATCTTATCCACTCAAGTACATGTTAAGTTCCCTGAAAGCAATGAGTGTACTACTATCTCCATATCCTTCACGTGCCTGAACAAAATAAATGTGCATAGGTATTTACTGAATTATTTAATTACATGGTGTTTACACAGGTGTATTCTGCATTATACAATGTCTTGACAAATATTTACCAACTTTAAACGGATTTATCTTTTTATATATCGGAAAAGTTTTCTATTTAAAAGAATCCTATAGTAAGTTTCTTTTTAAAAATCTGTATGGTAAATAAGCAATCACCAGATTTAACTGTTTTGTAGATCTATTTGCTTGGTCTATTATTTATTTTATTTATTTATTTATTCTATCAATATTTTGCTCAAACCTGGAATTTTTTCTGTGAAAATAAATGTTAGTACTAGTGAGGATCACACACAAGAACTGTGTCTTTTCAAGGACCAAAAGCCTTATAAAATCAAAAAAGTAAGTTAAACAAGCTCTGTGATGCCAGGCCACTGGGAAGCACTGCCCCTTCCCATCCTCTATGGCTGTGAACTGTACAGATTAGCCTGAGACATATCACATCTGTGCTCTGGAATAGTCCAATCATATTTAATATTTTCTGTCCTTTGTATATATATATATATAAGGTATCTAATTTTACTTCACTTTATGATACAGAGTAGGGCCCTGTGGGGCTTCTGGGCACAAAACCTTTCTGTGTCCCCCATTTCTTTGATTACAGAAAACAGCCTTCATTCAGCCTCCATGACCTTCCCCAAGTTCCAATGGGTAGTTTCAAGCAGTTGTTAATTAGGGAAGGGAGGGGATGTGACACCAGGGAGAAACAGTCAAGAATAGCCTTGGGGTAAGACAGGAATAAAGACACAGACCTACTAGAGAAGGAACTTGAGGATATGCGGAGGGGGAAGGATGAGCTGTGACAAAGAGAGGGAGGGAGGGAGGGAGGGAGGGAGAGGGAGAGAGAGAGAGAGAGAGAGAGAGAGAGAGAGAGAGAGAGAGAGAGGGAGAGAGGCATGGACATATATACACTACCAAACATAAGGTAGATAGCTAGTGGGAAGCAGCTGCATAGCACAGGGAGATCAGCTAGGTGCTTTGTGACCCCCTGGAGGGGTAGGATAGGGAGGGTGGGAGGGAGGGAGAGGCAAGAGGGAAGATATATGGGAACATATGTATTTGTATAACTGATTCACTTTGTTATAAAGCAGAAACTAACACACCATTGTAAAGCAATTATACCCCAATAAAGATGTTAAAAAAAAAAAAAGAGTAGCCTTGGGGCAAGGTCTATTTTGCAGATGCTGAAACTCCCTCCAGGTGGGAGAAGTTAATGATTAATGATGGTATGCTGCCCACAAACAGGTAAACCTGAGACCTGTTGGACCTGAAGGTTGATGATGTTGACTCCTACTTACCTCACCACCAACCCATCAGAAGAATGCAAAACTGTTACTGCTTTGATCATTATCACATACCCCTAACCAAAAGCCCCTGACCTATAACACCTCTCCCTATTCCCCAGGGAGGGGGACACAGTTCTTGAGGCACTAGGTTACTGTGTTCCCCCTTTGCATGGCAAAGAAATAAAGCTGTCCTTTTCTACTTCACCCAAAACTCTGTCTCTAAGATTTGATTCGGCACCGGTAAACAGAGAAGCTGAGCTTTCGGGGTCATTTATAATGTCCTCTTCAGATATAAGAAACATTGCAATCTACAGAAATGTGCGGTTGAATACTCTTTCATATCATAGGAAACATCATGCTGGTGCTTCATAGACTCTACCTCAGCATTACAAACAACTGATGAATTTAAACTAAATCATTGTCTTTTGCTGGAGAATAGTAAACTCCATTGTGACTGCCCTGAAGATAAAGGCCTCCGAGTTCCTTGAAAAGTTGGACAGGAAGAAACAAAACTTGCCACTACCAAAGAGCTCAAGAGACTAGATATCAGTTTGCAAAAAAGGTCCTCAGTCTATGTGTTCATTCCACAAACATGTATTGAATTATATTACAGGAAATTCCCTGGCAGTCCAGTGGTTAGGACTCTGCTTCCACTGCAGGGAGCCTGGGTTTGATCCCTGGTGGGGGAATTAAGATTCCACAAACTGCACAGTGTGGCCAAAAAAATATTATATTACATACAAGGTATTGAACTAGATGTCATGAGGAAAGCACAAATAAGATGTGGTCCATAAACAAAAAAAAATAAAGGAAATGAGATACACACAAAAATCATTATAAATCAGGTAGAAGACTTTGTACATCAAAAAAGAAATACAGATAAAATGCTCTGGAAATTCAAATAGGTTCAGTTCAATGAACATTTCCATAGTGTTTACTATGCCAGACCTTTAAGGAATTTAGAGTGAAGTAGGTGAGGCAATTATATAAACTGATAATTTCAATTTCAATTTGAAGTGTTAGAAACATGCAAAGAACACCATGGAAAAATAATTTGTGAGATAAGCAGAGACATAGGACAATAAAACAGAATGAGGAAGTTGGAGAATCTAGTGTTGCTGAACCATGAGGCAAGGAGTTGCAAAAAAATAAAATAGAAAAGATAAGCAGAGGCCAGTTTAGGAAGGTCTTACACATCAAGCCAAAGAATTTAGATTATCTCATGGGAAATATGAAACCAAAGAAGGGTTGAGGGGAGATATGATAGGGAAGGAGTCAAAATGGAGAAATATTTAAAAAGTAAAGATCACACAGACATATTGGCCTTATTTATTTACTGCTTATATTTTTCCTTAATTTTAGAATATATTTTGAAATAATTTCAGGCTTATAAAATGTTGCAGAAACAGGAGAAAGAATACCCTGTTTCCCTCACACACATTTCCAAAATGTTAACATTGTAAAAATCAAGAAAATGACATTGATAAAATATTACAATCTAATATATGGACCTTATTCAACTTTTACCAGTTATCCTGCCGATGTCACTAGTTTTTGGTCCAGGATCCAATCCAGGATCATTTGTCACATTATTTTTCATGTATTTTTACTTTTCTTTAATCTGAAACAATTCAGTCTTCCTTTGTCTTTCAAGACCTTGATATTTTGAAGAGTACTGGACATTTTGTCAAATGTTCTTAATTTAGATTTGGCTAATATTTCCTGATGAATAAATTCAGGTTATACATATCTCATAAGATTACCACAGAAGTGACAATGGGTGCTTCTCAGTATGCCATAACAGGAGGCACATGCTGTCAGTTTGTCCCATTGACTGGTAATGTTACTGTCGATCACTTGGTTAAGGTGATTCTGCCAGGTTTCTTCACTGTAAAGTTATTTTCCCTGCATAATAAGAATCTTGTAGAAGATACTTTGAGTTTAGATAAATATCCTGTGTTTCACCCATGTCCACTCACTAATTTTAACATTCACTGATGATTCTTGCTTGAAACAATTATTACTATGGAGGTTGCCAATGCTGGTTTTCTAATTCCTTCATTCCTTCCATACTTGTTCATTGGCATTCTCCAGTAAAGAAGAGCTTTCTCTTATTCTTCATTTGTAAATTTGTCAATTCAACTAATATACATGGGTCACCTACTCTGTGCCAAGCATAAGAAAATCACTGTTCAATAAAACAGGGTCAGTTCCCTTAAGTTGCAAACTACCTAGTTGAGAAGACAGACTAAATAAACAACTGGCTACAGAATTCTGTGATAAAAGCTGTAAATAATTCTTCTGAGAGAAGAGGAGAAATGTCAAGAGAATAACAAAATGTCTTATTAAAGCATGCCTAGAATATTTAACAAAATGTCCAAATAACACTCTTTACTTATCAAGCCTACAAAAAATAATAACAATAATTCAAAGCAGCATCAGCAAAGGTTTGGCGGAAAGGTACTATTCTTCATAGTGAGTTGGAATATAAATTGGTACAATAATTCTGGAAAGTGAACGGGAAATATCTATAAAAGTTCTTGGAAATACAGTTATCCATTGATGCAGTAACTTTACTTATAGAAATATACCCTAAAGAAGTAACTAGAGATGAACATAAAATGTATGTATGGGAATGTTTATTACAATTTTATTAATCATAGTGAAATAACCTATACATCCTTAAATAGTGAAAAGACATAATAAATAATATTCATGTTTCCTGTTAAGGTGACCCAGTGATTTTATATTTACAACATACTTCTTCTGTTCTAAATGCCCAGGAATAATAGTTACTATATGAAAGGGGAAAAACAAAAGGTATAGCTGGGATCTGAAACAATATAAACATCTTTGTGGATCAGAAATGAAACAAATATTCAATTCAGTAAAAAGAAGATCTACAAAGATTACCTTATCACTAGGAATTGAGTCAACCTGAGTGCTGGCTCTACAGTTAGATTTTTAAACCCTCTGTGTTAAAACAGAGAGGGAGAAATAAAATATGGTTTTAAGACCTGATTCTGGACTAGAAGCCCAAGAAGCCAAAGAGGGGACAACCACAAAATTCCATGCAAGACTTACTTTACTTTCCATGAATTTATACTGGTAGAAATAAATAAACAAATCAACAAATGAGGGAGAAGGGAAAGCTCTTCCTAATAGGAAAATGCCAATTAAGAAAGTGTAGAAGAAATGAAGAAATGAGAAAACCACTAACTGGCAACCTCCATAGTAATAACTGTTTCGAACAAGAATGATCAACGACTGCCAAAATTAGTGAATGGAAGTGGGTAAAACAGGATATTTATCTAAACTCAAAGTATCTTCTACCAGATTCTAACTAATTACTCAGAAAAAATAGTACGTTTACACTGGAGAATCTAGAAGCTACGTTAATCAAGTGAACGAAGTTAGCATGATCAGTGGTTGGACAAATATTTTAGATACCTTCTGAAAGGTATTGAGAAAGACATAACCCTTTTGTAGTTCTTCTGCCAGAAATGTATAATCTGAATCTAATCATAGGAGACACCAGAAAAACCCAAATTAAAAACTATTTTATAAAATAAGTGTTCTCTGATAGAAAAAGCTTTTAAAGAACTGACCAAGATAAAGTTAAGTATGCAGTCAGACACATGGCAGTAAAAGTGAAAATTATTAGAAATAAAGAGAAAATCTTAAGAGCTGCAAGAGAGAAAAAGCTGATTAACTACAATTAAGATAAGCAGATTCTCCTCAGCAATAATAGAGACCAAAAGAGAACAGAATATATGTTGACAATGTCAAGAGAAAGTTAACTACTAAATTACAAGTTGATATACAGCTAAATTATCATGCAAAAGTGGGGGTACTTGCATACAAATACCAAGATAAGTTAATAATTAAGACCCTCACCAAAAAAATTATTAAAGAATATAGATAAGCAAGAAGAGTGAACTCAGAGGAACACATAAGTTCATGGATCAATGGTGAGCACATAAATCAACAAAATATATCACGAATTTAATACGCCATTGATTTTAAATAAAAATTAATTTTTATGTTCAAATAAGAGTAACAAATTGAGAGACTGGAGTGTTCAATTAATTAAAAGTACATTAAGGTCCCTGTCATTTTTTAGAGAGAAACATACTTAATAACTTCCAATTTCTTATAGTAATTTATATATTAGTGTATATGCCAAAAAGATAACCAATAAAAAATAGAAATACAATCAACACTTTCCAAACCAGCAGAATAAAAATAAAAAGCAAATATAGAAGCATTTTAAGTACAATAGGAGATAAATAATGGGAGGATAAGGTAGAGAGAAAAAGGATAGTTAATAAAAAAATTATGTCCTAAAATGATAGAATATATCTAAATATTTTGTGACCTACAATAAATGCAAATGAACTAAACTTATCTATTTAAAACAGATACCAGACTGTACAAAATAAATGTTCATAATGATAGTTAATATTTATTGGCCGGCTAGTCTCTAGATGCTTTATAAGAATTAAGTTATTGAATCATCACAATAGTTTATGAGGTATTATACTATCATTGTATCCATTTTATGGATCAGGAAATTGAGGCTTAGAGAAGTTAAATAAATTGCCTAAGAACACATAGCTAGTAAGGAGGTGTGGCTGTGTTTTCCACCCACATAGTCTCACTCCAGAGTCCATATCCTTAGTGACTGGTCCATTCTGTAATGACTCAATATAGTCATATGATCAAATGTTATATATGTATTAAAGGTTATGCTGTAGAAGAATCTTTATGGACATAAAAAATGCTGGCATAAATATTTTAAATGAAAAAAGTATGTTACAAAAGAATATATACTAATGACACTCAAAGTTTGTTTACACACACACACACACACAAATACTGAGAAAAAAAATCCATCAAAATATAGTTGTAATTACCTCTGAATACTGTGATAGTAGGTGACATTTATTTTGTTCTTTATATATTTCTATATTTTTCACAATGAATAACATTGTATGTCATTTTTATTAAACCTTTCTTTAATGAGACTTGTACAGTGCCTGGCACAAAGTATGTGCTTCATTAATGTTCAAAAAAGAGAAGCAAAACCAAAAAGTCCTCTCATTAAGGCTGAGTGCAAGTTAGAGAACTGGGGATACTGTGTTACCTGACTATCAACACTCAGATTCCAGGGACAAATAAACTGCATACTTCCAAGAAGATACATACTTGCATACTTCCAAGCAGTACATGACAAAAACCTGAAATCCTTACAAGATGCCCTCCTGTATTACTTTCAGGATCTGAGTTTTGGATCCAACCTAAACTGTGGCTTCAGAAGATGCCTGAAAATAAAGGACTTAATGGCTTTAGCTGTAGCAATGTAGTAAAATACCAGCACTAAAATAGAACATAGGGCCTAGGAATATCAGAGCTGCATGTATACTCATGGAAATTGCCACCTAGAGACTAACCCCCTCCCTTTTATACATCAGAGAAAAAGATCCACAGAAGCAAAACGATTTGCTTCCAATCTTACACAAAGTTTCATAGAAGAACCCACACTGGAATTCAGTTTTCCTATCTCAGATAAAGAAACTGAGGCTTACTGGGGTTGAATTACTTGGCCCAAATTACTCAGCTACCAAGAGGCAGGAACAGGGTTCTAATTTGGTTTAATTAGATTCCAAAATGCATCCTCTTTCTGAATTATAATCAAATAAACAACTCTTCAATTGTTCAGTGGAACATTATTTGATTGATAAATCTGTCAAATATTTATTCAATCATTTTTATTCACCTATCACCTCTATCTTACTAGCACTAAAGGAGAAATTATTTCTTCTTTCATGCTTATTTTCCCTGTTACTTGAAAATATATTTTTTAAATTATTGTGATTTGGATATTATTCCATTAAGAATTTTCCTTGTGATCTCTTTCCTTTATTCTTAGTTTTCTGTGACTTACTCTCTGAAAGACCCAATACTTTTACAAAGCAGGTGCTGTGTCATATAATTGCAGTTATCCTTTTAAAATTTAATTTTGCTTCTATCCCCTTGTTATTTTTTTTGCTGTCAACACTACACACTAATGCATAGCAATAGTAGCACTCACAGCTTGGCAATAGCCCTTTGCCTGCATGGCTAATGTTATTTTCCTGCTTCCCTGTAGCCCCTGATTAAACATATTTTTATATTTAGAATATACTTGTATACCCCCCCTACATGAAAGGGGAATTTTGTGTGGTGGTGACTATTATTTTCAGTAGATAGAACAGTTTCTAAATGCTATTAGCTTGATATTTCTAACGAGGCTTAGACCTAGATGAAAAATCCTAACTGAAGGTAGCCAAGAGGTCATCTTCCCTTGGAGGTTTCCAGGAAATGCCTTTTTCCATTGTCAGTTCTGTACATGGTGAGCATCCAGGCAAGGAGACTACATACTATTCAGCTCCTGTATTTTCATATTTGCTTCACCTTTGTGATATGGAAGTACATATGGTAAAAAAGAAAGTATGCATTCATCTAATGAGTGAGGTCAAAATAGATTTTACTTTTCAAATACATTTTGTCAGTTCTTTAGATGTAAAGGAATTAACATTTGTTTATAATGTCCTAGGACCTATTCTAGGTACTCTATGATCTCAGTTTATTCCTCACAAATATCTTACAAGGTACCATCAACCCATTTTCATATGAAGCTCAGAGTGGTCAAGTAACGTGTCCAAGGTCACACAGGTAAGAGATGACAAGAGTCTGAATGCAAACCCGAGTCTCTTGTGCTCTTTACACTGAAGCACACTTCTCATCACAATGTAAATATGTTAATCAAGTGTAGGAAAAAAACGCAATGAGAATTACACTCTTTATTCAGCCTGCCACATTGCAGTTACTAAGGAAATACTAAATCAGTTAGTTGTTCTAGGAATGAACCACTTACTTTACAATTTTTAAGACATACAATCTGCCTTTTTAAAAGCATTGAAAGGCTTTAGAAATCTATCCCTTTTCTAACATAATTATCTGGCTCTGTGTGTGTGTGTGTGTGTGTGTGTGCGTATGTGTGCGCGTGTGCACATGCACACATGCATGTTGCGGGGGCATTGACTTACAGGCACACAGGCATATCTGTGTGAACATGTATATTCAGCTATTATTGTCAAGTAAAAATCATTTTCCAGCGACAAATGCAGAAATTTATCTGGGAGATAAGGAGATAGAAGGATAGGAAGCCACGTGAACCACATTTGGGGAACTGCTGGCAAAGTAAAAATCCTGATGATAAAAAAAAAGAAAGAAAAACAGGGGGAACACAAAAGACACTTCAAAGCAAGTGCATCAAGTTACTATGGCAACCCCAGAATGTGGGTTTAAATTTATATGTCTCCATTGTTCCAGCAGAGATTCTAAATGACACCCTAGTGGCCTGTCGATGCAACTCCCTGAATGCTCTCGCTTATCACTCCAGAGTGCTTCAGGCATTGAGAAGGAATAGGATCACAAACACTTGTCAGTTCCAGCCTCCCCAGTCCCTCTCAAGCAAAGAGGCTTGTTTCTTCAATCTGGAGACATAGCACTCTCATTTCCAGAGTCAGTCTGGACCAAGCCTGGAAGAATACTAGCATTCTCATATTCACCTATGGCTGAAAATAGCAGGCATTTACCTTACTGACTTAAGTCAAAGATGCAGTGTGCCTGGAATCAGCGCTGAGCACTCATTTGCTATCCCAAATCCCTCTTTGTTTTCCCGCTAGGACAGAAGTCTGCACTGGTTCCCAGGCAAATCAGCCAGAGTCCCAAAACTGCCATTCAACATTGTCATTGTTATTAATACCACCGTCAGCCACAGTAGTCTAGTATTAAAAATAAAAACATTTATTGAAAGTATGTTACATTTGTTACCTGTAATACTAGTAACAAACCCCAAAGTAGGTGTTATCTACAGGTTCTCAATTAATGGGGTTTTTTGTTTGTTTGTTTTTAAATTTATTTATTTTATTTATTTTTGGCTGCGTTGGGTCTTCATTGCTGCGCGAGGGCATTCTCTAGTTGCGGAGAGCGGGGGCTACTCTTCGTTGCAGTACGCAGGCTTCTCGTTGCGGTGGCATCTGTTGTTGCAAAGCACGGGCTCTAGGTGCACGGGCTTCAGTAGTTGCAGTACACAGGTTCAGTAGCTGCGGCATTCGGACCCTAGAGCACGCGGGCTCAGTAGTTGTGGCTCAGGGGCTCTAGAGCACAGGCTCAGTAGTTGTGGCGCATGGGCTTAGTTGCTCCACAGCATGTGGGTTCTTCCCACACCAGGGCTTGAACCTGTGTCCGCTGCATTGGCAGGCAGATTCTTAACCACTGTGCCACCAGGGAAGCCCTCAATTAATGTTTTGATTAGTATGTTACACATATATGGACATTGCGGTTTCAAGAAGTTAGGTGAATTTTCCAAGGTTCCAAAACAGAGCCAAAATTTGACTCCAGATCCAATGACAAATCCTATGCCAGGAGGATTTCTCTTATTACATGAAACCTCAGGTTGTGGTTGGGTCCATGTTCTAACACAAACACCCTTACAAAAACACAAGACACTGAATACTGTGGCTTCTTGGGGGCTCCTGCTGCCATACCCCCCATTTACCGCACTGGGCAGGCTGAGATATCAGGAACAGCAACTCCTGTCCAAATTAAGTTCAAATTAGCCATGCTCCCTTTACCTCTCAACATTAGATTGCTGACTGAGAGAGGAGGCTGCTCCTGGACTCATTACTTTACTGGAACTCCACTGGTTTCTGCTTCTCACTCTCACTGGCCTTCAGGGAAAGGGAATAGGAGAAGGATGATGTTTTGAGCATCTATTATGTGGTGTGTACTATATTAGGCCTTTTGAATATAGTCTCTCTGAATTCCCCCCTAAAAATCTATGGGCTAATTATTTTCATTCATATTTTACAGACCTGACAACTAAGAATCAGCAGATAATTACCCAGGGTTACACAGTTAGTAATTATTAAAGTCTAACCAAGTCTCTGACCCTAGTCACTTGCCTTTTTTCCCTTATACCCTGGAATGCCTCTCAATCCAGCCCGTCCAAATTGTAACAACCTCTAGAGCTAGAAGGGACCAGAATATCATCAATTTTAAGTGATTTAATTAGTTGTTTTTATGAAAGTACCATTAAAAGCAATAAAAACAGAGGAAACTGTAGGCGTTAGCCGAATAAATAGAAAGAAATTTATGTAAAGCCCTATATCCTCAATACCTAATTCAGGACAAGAAGACTTTTGATAAAAGAGATCTTCTCTTTTTGTAGGGATGGGTCAGCATAGATTAGGGGTTTCTACTAAGCCAGGGTTCATTCTTTGTAATAAATGAGCTCACATTTTGTAGTGAAGCAAGGTAACTTCTAAGGGAGCCAGTAATTGCAGTTTTGGTGTGACTGTTTCTTGAAACCACCAGTTTTCTCTAGCTAAGACTGGTTGAAGTCATGAATGGAGATTAACTGCAACTCACACTGTCCGTTTCCCTCATTCTGTACAGCAAAGGTTGGTTCTTCCTTCAGAGTAGAATATTTAATCACTACCCATCTTCCATGTCACAAAGGTAATAGCATTGGGGCATAAATTAATACACATAATTAAATTTTTAATATTAACTTGTATTAGAATTTAGGCCACTATTTTCCTTATTACACTTCTGTAATATGAGCTTCTTCATAGAAAAATAAAAGCAAATTACAAGTTTCCAGTAGAACAAAATGTGAATAGAATAGATTTAACAACTATACTGTGTTATCATAGCAACCAAAGTTTAAAAAAAAAAAAACTGACGTGATAAAAAAATGACACACGAACAAAGGCATCAAGTTGTTATGGCAACTGGGGATCGTGGGTTGAAATTTATGTATCTAGAATCCAAGAGAATATTCTAAGGAAGTAAAATAAACATTTGCTTATTAAAATATCCCCCAAATAGTACTTATCTATAAGCATTAAAATATTTTCATTACTTTGTCTGCTTTTTCTTTTATTTCCAATGGGTGATTTTAAATTGGGAGCATTTGTATTTTCAGTTCAGCTTGTTTTCTGGCATCAATACACCAAGATGCAATTTAGTTTGCAGAAAATGGTGCAAAAGCCAATTTCAAAATAGCATCCTCGATCATGTTTAGGTTTCTTTTACTTTTTAAATCTTCTTTTAAAAAAACGTCTATTCTATCTGCTTTTTAATTCCTAAAGAAGAAGCTCTCCCTTACTTGATGAATCAAATTCATTATGTTCTCTTTACCTGGCTTCGGAGGTCTCCCTCTTAGGCTGGGTGTGGGTTGAAGAATTACATAATAAATTTAGATATTTAGAAAGCCTTCTGATATTTTAAGCACACAAACACACACATAAACAGACCCACACTTCTTTTAGCAGCACAACTAGTTGTTGTGGACTGAATTTTCTAGTGGCATGCCTCAATTTTTCACATCACTTTGCTTATGCTCAGGTAGAGTATCTCACTCTGAGCAGGAAAGGAGAGATTTTCTCATGACTCCATGCATTTTTCTAATGATTTTTCCCACTGCCACTCACACTTTTCCCTCTATCCTTCTGTCTACTTGGTTGGTTCTTAATCATCCTGTAAAATGTAGTTTGGAAGTCACTTTCTATGGTCTACCCATTTGATCCAAGTGTCCCTGTACATACTTATAGACAAGTGCCATAATTCTCATCAAAACAATATAATTAACACCATCATCATAACAGCTGTTACTTATTAAGCATTATCTATAGTCTAGTGACTCTGCTAAGTACTTCTCAAGTAGCATTTCATTAAATCTTCACAAAAACTCTATAAGGTAAAACGGTAAAAAATTTTACAAAGTAAGGAAAACTGAAACCCAGTGTTTAAGTCACTTGGTTTAAATCATGTACTGAGTAAGTTACAGAAAAGAGACTTGAATCCATATCAATGAAACATCAAAGTCCATGTTCTTTATCACTTAGCCAATCACTGAAAAATTGTCTTTGGTTTGTCTCCCATTTAGACTGAAACCTCTGGTAACTCCCCTGTGTCTACACTGTAGTTGTATGAATAAATAGCTTGTCTTTGCTGTCTCTTGTACTGACCAATAGAAACATAATGTGAACCACAAATGTCAGACATATAAAAAATTTTTAATTTTCTAGTAGATACATTAAAAAAGTAAAAAGAGAGAAGCAAAATTAATTTTAAAGTAGATTTAACTTAACCCAATATGTTAAAAAAATTACCTTTTCTACATATAATCAATGCAAAAATTATTGAGATATTTTACATTTACATTTCTTAGTAGTTAGTACTAATTCTTTAAAATCTACAGTGTATTTTATATGTACTTGACATCTCAATTCATGTGCTTATGATTACCATATTGGACAAGGCAGGTTTAACCCATGCCTGATAAGTACACATGCAAAGAGTGCTCAACATAGTTTTGTTTAATAAATAAATAAAATAATAAATAATATAATAAATAAATACAATGAACAGAAATGGAGAATTGCTGATTTGCATTATAGAAAGATCTAATTCACCTATGTGGAACCCTTAAAGGTCTGTCTGCAGAGAAGTTAAAAGTGTCTATTTTTAAAAAGAGCATACACAGGTATTAATGCATGCATATTGTGATAATTCCAGGATTACTGCCACTCACTGACCTATTATGGAGAACTGTCTGCTTAGCTCAGTCAGCTCAAACTTTAGCTCCCCATTTTAGATCACACTATTAGTCTTGGGTTCCAGGTTTAAATTCATTATATATTTCATTTTCAAAGCTCCTTTAGATCACTTTAATCAATAACTATTAAAAGTAGGTTAAGAATACATATTTTTAAATTATACCAAATCAAATCAGCACATATATATATATAATTTTTAAAGCATATCCCAAAGTACGCCATGTAAAGGATATTTAAAGCAGGATTTTTTGAACCCATGGATATTTTTGATACTGTGGTGATAATACTGGTAGAAATAATCAACATTTTTAAAAGCCATTAATATGATAATAGCTAAGCTGAACACTGTAGTATCTTTTACACTCAAAAAACTAACCATGGAATCACATCTCAATGATAATATTGGGTATTACTAAACCTGACCTTGGTGGGAGGAAATCTTTAAAATAAAACTGACAATTGCTAAAACGGCACATAATAAAATTATTCTTGACTTCAACTGAAGAAATTTAGATCTATAAAATTTGACTAGGGAAAACTGACATAATAGGAAAAACGGCACAAACTCACAAACAACAACAGCAGCAATTCACCATGACAGAAGCTATAATCTGTACAATTTTACATGGACAAAAACAAAGATCAATGAGTCAAATGTTTGTCTTAAAAGTTATGTGGAAAAAAAGGACCCAAGTTTAAATAACTTCATTAAAATAAGAATAAAATGTAAAAGGTTATAAATGGAGGTGGGACTTCTAGAATAGTGAAGTGCTCTCTTTACAAAGCCATGATAAAACTAGACAAAATTGCCGAAAATGACTGTTTCAAGACTATGGAAATTGACCAAAGGCATACAACAAGTTGAGAAATGCTTATTTATACAAAACTACTCAACATGAGATAAAAATAGTAGAATTTAGTACCACTTTTGCCTGGGCCTACTCCCATCTCTACTCCTCCCAGTTCAGTTAGTTTACTAGTGCTAGCAGAATGGGAAAAGTCATTTAAAAACAAAAACAAAAAACACTATGTTTGCCACCCAAAGGGAATCACTTGATTTGGAATGGAACATGAAAAAAACCCACACTCAGTGACATTGGCAGTAATGGCAGCAATGTCTGTGGCAAGTAAACAGAGAAAGCCAGTAACTCAGATAACCTAAGGCTGTGGTACTGGCTCTGGTATGCAAAACACCAGACTAGAAATAAGTCTAATAGGAAGATTCAAGGAAATGAGATAGCGATAGAGGGGCTTGAAAAGCGATTCATGCAATCTTGGCTGATGGGAAAGCCTCGTAACAGTTCCAGATGTTACCGAGAGCCTATCTTGGGTCCACCCACCCCTGCGCAGTAAAGCTAATCTACTGACACCAGTTTGTGGTGAAAGAAAGTGTAGCATTTATTGCAGGGCACCAAGCAAAGAGTTCAAGTTCAAGTTCAGCTAGTGCTCAAAAAGCCTAAACTCCCCGATGGGTTTCCGCCAAGTATTTTTAAAGGCAAGGTGAAGAAAGGGGAGTTTCAGGGTATGTGATCAGCTCGTGCACAGTTCTCTAACTGGTTGATGGTGAGGTAACAGGGCAGTGTCACAGGGGTTAACATTATCAATCCTTAGGCTCCAGGAGGCCTGGGGACTGTGTGCTCATGGTCATCAAGTAGTTAACATCTTCCATTTGGTGGGGGATTTCAGGTCTGTAAAACAACTCAGGAAATGTGCATCAGATACTGTTATCTCGGTACTTCAGAGAGGAGCTAAAGCAGAGGGTCTGTCCCCAGGAAGGTCCCTGAGGGTCTTGCTCAGCTACAAGGGGAGACCAGAGAGGGCCCTAGCCTTTCCACACATCCCTGGCTGAATAGAGAGCACAATTGCAGAGGAGATATGAGAGTGCCAGAAGAAAGTACA
Source organism: Phocoena phocoena (assembly GCF_963924675.1). Classification (NCBI taxonomy): domain Eukaryota; kingdom Metazoa; phylum Chordata; class Mammalia; order Artiodactyla; family Phocoenidae; genus Phocoena; species Phocoena phocoena. The sequence goes on along the minus strand of NC_089226.1, from coordinate 47,985,932 downwards.
AATTGGCATTGACTTGTAAACTGCTCGAACTTTGAATGGACTGCCCAGCCCAAACACAGATCCATCAGTGGAGGGTAGAAGCCTTACTGACAATGTATTTAGATACAAATTCTGACCAAATATTGGGGTGATCTATTGGAAGCCAGGCTTTAAAATAAAAATAAAAATTAAAAAACCTAAGGTGAGTTTATACATATATGACAACAAAAGCCCAATTCTTAAAAGAAATAGCTGATAAATTAGGCTTTAACAAAATTTAAAATTTCTATTCTATGAAAGCCTATTAAGAAAATAAAAGACAAGTCACAAATTAAGAGAGAATGTTTGCAAATCACACATCCAACAAAGGACTTGAATCCAGGATATATAAAGAACTCCCCAAACTCAGTCTTAGAAATGGACAAGTGACTTGAACAGTTACTTCACCAAAGAAGATATAAAAACAGCAAGGGATCACATGAAAAGATGCTCAACGTCATTATCCATCAGGAAAAGCAAATTAAAACTCGATAAGACACCACTGCCTACCTACACACCTATTAAAATAGCTGAAATTTTAAAAACTGACAATAGCTAGTACTTGTGAGGATGCAGAGCAACTGCATCTCTCACACCTTGGTAGGTGGAACACAAAACGGCACAATCACCTGGAAAGAGTTTGGCAGTTTCTTATAAAGTTCAACATACATTTACCAAATGACCCAGAAATCCCATTCCTGGGTATGTACTCTAGGGAAATGAAAATTTATGTTTACATAAAACTTGCATGTGACATTTTATAAATGCTCTATTCATAATCACCCGAACTGAAAAAACACAAATAGCCTTCAATGGGTGAATGGATAAACAAACTGTAGTACATCCATCCAATGTAATGCTACTCAGCAATTTAAAAATTCAAACTATTGATACACACAATAATGAATGTATCTCAAGGCATTATGCAGAGTGAAAGAAGCTAGCCTCAAAAGATTACAAAGTATGATTCCATTTATATAATATTTTTGAATAGACAAAACTAGAGCAATTGGGAATAAATCAATAGTGGCTATGGACTAGAAGTAGGGAGATGGTATGATTATTGAGGGCTGGCTTAAGGGAGTTTTAGGGATAATGGAATTGTCCTGTATCTTGATTATGGTAATGGCTATATATGTTAAAATTCATAGAACAATATAGCAAAAAAGTCATCTTTACTTTATGATGATTTGAAAAATTAAAATAAGAAAACTGTCATTAAATTATATATCACAGTGGATTTTATGGCATATAAATTATACTTCAATAAAGCTGTTAAAGAAATAAAAGTTAGTGGAAAACTAAAACAACCTAGTGTATGAAGGACTGCTAATGGTATAGACCCTCCAGGAATGAAAGTTTGGTTCACCCCAGCAAACTTGGAACCAATAATACTTCAGGTACTGGAATATATATTATATATTCAGTATAGAAAATTCACAAAAAGGATTAAGTTGGTTTAATAGAGTGTACCCCAGAAAATTCTCCCTTGAGCAAAATTACTGGTATAGTCCTATTAAAAGTATTCACATTCATAAACTAAGTGTTTAAACATTCCTAGGATCAGAATATCTGGACCTAAGTGTCTCCTGAGTCAAAATTGTGTGCCATAACTTTTTATACTCTTTGCCAAGACATTTCTGGACCCTGTAGTGGAGGGGAATACCAGAAGTTAAATCTGCCTCCTTTAACCAATACTATGCCATCCATGTCATACCCTGTCCCCACTACACACACACACACACACACACACACACACACACACACGCGCGCGCACGCATGCACGTCTGTGCACACGCAGGCTTATACACTAGGCCCCTTCAAGTTCCCCTGGCCACAAAGCTCAATCTCTATGAAATGCAAGGAAGAAAAAAGTCCTAATTAGGATGAAAAATTTCATGACATGCTCCCAGATGAATTAATGCCAAAAAAATCTTTATCCCATCACTAATTTCTAGTGCATGGAAATGGCTTTCTCAGGGGTATTGAAGGAAACCTTGGGATTGTGACAGCAAATTGCTACAATGAGACTTCTTAGCCTTTCTGCCTCAAAGCTATGTCTCACATACAAAGTATGACCAAGTATGTGGATTTGTTATCCATGGTTTCTTTTTCCCGTGCATAGATATGACAGAAATAAATTGTCAGCCTTACCATCGATAGATAGGCAGACATTCCAGCAAAAGTTGAACTACTACATACTGAATACTTACTATATGCCTTACACACATTATTTAAGCCTTAAAATAAGTTTGAGAGGTAGCTATTATTTACATAGTATCCTGAGCTTTGTGAGGCTCAGAAGCGTTAAATAAGTTATCATTGCCATTGTATATGCGAGAGAAGTAAAATGACTTAGCCAACGTTACATAAATATGAAGGGGATGAACTAGAATCAGAATGTAATGTGATCTGACAACAAATTTATATGTTTAGTAAGGTGGATTAGAGGAGACAAAAACATAGGTCTAATTGCTGGGGAAGGCCATAGTCTGCAATTATTAAGAGTACAGACTTTCGAGACAGTATTATTTAGGGTGACAACCCATCCTTTCTACTTACTATGACCTTGGACACATGAGTTAACCTCTTTGTGCCTTGGTTTCCTCATCTGTAAAATGAGAATAATAATACCTGCTTCAAAGGGTAGTTGTAAGTATAAAAGAGATAAAGCAAGTATTGTGTTTGGTACATAGTAATTACTTCATAGAAATAGCAGTTATTACTATCATCATTATAATCTTGCACAATTAACTTAATTCAGCAGAGAAACTCTGATGGGATATGACACAGCATTAGTTATCTTTAAAGAATAGGGTAGGGAGGTCAAGTGTACAAAACAAAGGGGACCCGGGTGGGGAATCACAGGAGTTCCTGAATGGCCAGGGAATGTAGAGACAGACCTGAGATCCTTGAAATGAAAATAAGTAGAACAGTCATTGCAGTAGGAAGTAGAAGAGAATTAACATTTAACCGGCACTTATTAAATGCTAGGAACTATGAGAGCTACCTTACATTCTTTACCTTTATTTAATCTGGAATCAGGAGACCCAACTTTTTCTTCTAATTTTTCATTAGAGTCCAAGATATCATCAAATCCTATTTTTTCGCTTTGAAATTTCTCTGAGATTCCTTGTCTCCTGCTGTTCCTCTCATTCCTTCTGCCATCTCCCTAAATCAAGAACTCATCCTCTTACACTCAGATGCCTGAACTGGCATAAAAACAGTGTGCTCTCTGTTCTCTACTTCAATCTACCCAAGTTCCTTAGTTCAGCATGGAAAGCAATAAGCCTCTGGATGAAGACAGGCCTGTTTTGTTTGTTTTGTTTTTTTCCCAGCTTTATTAAGATATAACTGACATACGACATTGTTTAAGTTTAAGGTGTACAACATATGGTTTGATATACTTATATTGCAAAATGATTACCACCATAGCATTTGCTAACACCTACATCACATCATGTAACTACCATTTCTTTTTTATGGTGCAAAAAGAGATCTACTCTCTCAGCAACTTAGGAGTATATGTTACACCTATAATCACCATGCTGTATATTAGAAGCCCAGAACTTACTCATCTTAAAACTGGAAGTTTGTATGTACTCTTTGACCAATACCTCCCCCTTTTCCCTACATTCCAGGTCCTCGTAACCACTATCTTACTGTTTTTATGAGTTTGGCTGTTTTTAGATTCCACATATAAGTGAGATCATACAGCATTAGCTGACCACTGGCTGACTTATTTCACTAAGCAGTATGGCCACAAGGTCCATCTATGTTGTCACATATGGCAAGATTTCCCTCTTTCTCATGGCTGAATAATAGTCACATGTACTCCTAAGCCTGTTTAGAACTACTTTGTGCGCTATAGTCCTGTGGGACTCCTGAATGCAATCCCCATGGGCTATTACAGCCAGGTGATCCAGGGACCCATCCCTCAGGCAACAGACAGAAAAGCTGGAGTGCCAGAAGTATATATAAGTTCCTCCCAGGGAGATACTAGTGATGCAGAGCAGGCTAAAGTGGGAGAGCAGGGAAGATGTCTGCAGGTTTCCCTGAGCTCCAGGGAGGATTGCAGTGAGCCCCTAGATGCTTGCTAAATTAGAAGGCTGACCCCTTGGGCAGCAGCTTTTAAAGTATGCAAATAGACCCTATTCAGGGAAGAACTGGGAGATGGACTGGTTTTGCCCGATCCCTCTGAGCTGAGCCTAATGAGTGCTTGAGCTCCCATGAATAACAGCTTCTTTTGCTTGTTATAGTCCTGCGGGTCTCAGGGACACAAGCTACAGAAGCAAGCTCCATTGGCTTTCAGAACTAGGTGTTTTGGGGACCTGTCCCTTGGGTGGGAATATTAAAAGTTGGAGCTCTACATGTGGGGTCCTAACCCTTCACTCCTCAGGAAGAAGTTGGAGTTGGGATTCCATCCCAACTGAATGGCATTGTGCCAGAGGTCTAGTTTACGGCAAGAGTATGTCTTAGCATTTCCTATCCATTTCAATGTGAGTATAGGAGTCACACAGTTAGTTTCTGGGTTTCTTTTAGAGAGAACTGCTCCATATATAATTATCCATTCGGTGAGTACCTGGTAAGAGGGGAGTTAAGGAGCCTCCTGTGATGCCATCTCTAAAGACTGCCTGTTTTGCTTTTTAAATTGAGATATAATTCACATATCATAAAATTTGCCCTTTTGGAGTGCACAACACTTCACAGTGGTTTTTAGCACATGCTCATCACCCCTAATTCCAGAACATTTTCATCCCCCTAGAAAGAAACTCTGTATCCATTAGCAGTCTTTATCTATCCCTTCATCCTCCAGCCCCTGGCAACCTACGGTACTTTCTACCTCTCTGGATTTGCCTATTCTGGACATTTCATACAAATGGAATCATACATGTTTTGCGGGTCTACTTCTTCCACTTAGTGTAATGTTTTCAAGGTTCATCCATGTTTCAACTTGTATTAGCACTTCATTCCTTTATATGGCTGATTAATATTACATTGTATGGATATACCACATGTCAGTTGTATGGTTATCCATATGTCAGTTGATGGATATTTGGATTAGCTCCACTCTTTGACTATTATGAATAATGCTGCTATGAACATGTGTGTATAAGTTTTTGTGTATATATGTTTTCAATTCTCTTGGGTATTTACCTAGAAGTGGAATTGCTGGATCATATGGTAACTATGTTTAGTTTCTTGAGAAACGGCCAGAGTGTTTTCCAAAGTGGCTGCACCATCTAACAGTCCCACCGGCAGTGTATGAGCGTTCCAATTTCTCCACGTGCTAGCAAATATTTGTAATTGTCTGTCTTTTTGATTTAGCTGCTATACTGGATGTGAAGTGGTATCTCATGTTTTGACTTGTATTCCCCTAATGATTAATGATGTTGAGCATTTTTTCATGTGCTTGTAGGCCATTTTGTTTTCTTTGGAGAAATGCATATTCAAACCCCTGGTCCACTTTAAATTGGGTTATTTGTGGTGAGTTGTAAGAGTTTTTTATGTATTCTGAAATTTGACCCTTTCATATTCATTGTTTGCATATTTTTTCCCATTCTGTGGGTTGTCATTTCACTTTCTTGATAGTGTCCTTTGAAGCACAAAAGCTTTTAATTTTGATGAAATCCAATTTATCTCTTTTTTCTTTGGTTGTTTATGGTTTAGGTGTCAACCTAAGAAACCATTGGATAGGCCTGATTATAATACCAACTCTGCCAATCACTAGAAGATAGGATATTTAACCTCTCTTAAGCTCAAGTTCCACATTTAGAAAATAAAGATAATAAAGCCTTCCTTCAGGGAAGTGATGTATATAACTTGGTCAAGCACACAGTATAAACTAGGTTCTCAATAAATTACAGTGGTTATTTCCTACTTTTCTCCATACACATTAGGTTTGAACGTCTTGCCAAATCCTGCCCCACTTTCATGGCTCAACATATATCCCACTTCATCTTATATAACATGTTCTGCAACTACTCCTATCCACATTGGTTCTTCCTTTCTCTAAACTTCTTTGGGCTTACAACCACAGCTACATATCACAACTGCTTCACATTAGTTGCTTTGTCTCCTTGAGTTCAGGGACCACAGCTTGTAGCTCTTTGGTGCCTCCCTCGACCACCTATAGTTGAACTGAACATATGAATGAGGTGGATGGTAAGCCTACAATGTGTGCAATCAGACATCTGTTCTGATTATACTTTTGGTTAAATCACTTAATCTCTCTGAAGCAGTGGGTCAGACATATAAGTGAAACAGGGATTGTGTGGTGCGTTCTGCATTCAAGCATGTCCAAGCTTTATACATGAGATGAAATATTAACTCTTTGTACAGTGAGTATCTATAAATACTCATTCTTCCTTTGGAATAAGAACTTTTATACTAGGTAGCTTCATAAAGACTAGCAAACTCCACCCAGCTCTACCTCCTTTTACACTTAACGGGAGCACAGAAGGTGAAGTGATTGTTCAATGTCATAAAATCAGTAACAAAGAGGAAATTTGAATCCCAGTCCCTTGACTTCTATTCCAGTGGTACTTCTGTCATCTTACAATTTGGCAACAAGTGAGAAGTACTTGACACAGGTACTTCAGGGACTGGAGTTTCCTTCTATGTGAATTTTTACAGAGGTAGAATTTAAGAAAAAAATTATTTAAACTTTGCCTTATTTTGAATTTTCTCTAGGGATTGCTGATTAGATAATATGCAAAGTATGCAATCCTAACTGGGAAAATATCTAAACCAAACATGGGTGTGCTGATCAGTGTTTAACAGCCCAGTTCCCAGGGGGTAGGAGTCCTGATTAATAGAGGAGGTTGCTTATTTTCACGGTATAAATACCCCCACCATGACCAATTTCAAGCTACCAACATGATGCCGAACAGGTGGCAAAATTCCTTAAAAATTTAAAAATCAATTTCATGAGCTAATGACAAGCTAGCTCTAGCACACCACTGGAGCCTGTGTTTTTATCTCCAGAGCAGAGGCTGACTTGAGTGTTTACTTGTTAGAATTCAGGAGATTTCATTGGGACAATACACTGAAGTGTTTTCAGAACAGCTCTACAGTTAACATGGATAGTTATCATGAAATTAGAATACTTTATCTAAAATGCATAGAAAGAGTAGCTTTCTCTTGCAAATTCCTCCAGCCAAATACAAAAGAAAGTATTAGATCTTCACACACACAGTTCTCTAGAAAGAAGTAATATTTGAGAGAACAGAAACCAAGGCAAGCATCCTTCTGTGAGATCCACATTAAAGGAATCACCTGTACCTGTTTCATTCTGTCAACTTGTATTCCACTCATAAAACACAATAGAATAGCTATGTCTATACAAAGTCTGAAAGTTTCTCTCTACCTTGTAAAGGTCAAAGAAAACTGTGGATAGATTTAAAACGGCTTGTGAAATATGATTATGGCAAAGCAGTACAGGCACTAAATTGTTAGGCCTCTATGTAATAAGAGAACCATATAATCTGATAGACCTTTTACAGGTATAATTGAACCTTGCTTTTTACAGCTGATATATTAGTAAAATGATGTGTGTCTATTACATTGTGAAAAGTCAAGTAACATTTTAGATCCATGGTTCTATTTTTTCTGTTTGATCTTAGACATCCTTGAAAATCTAACAAAAACTTTGAACCGTTTTACAGAAAATGCACATAACTGCATAGGCAGAAAAATTTGCATAAAATGTTAAAGAACTTACAGACATCCTGTCACTCAACCACTGGCTGCTAGACTCACATAAAGAACCCGTATATTAAGTATAAATGACACCTTGATATTCAAAGAAAACCCAAGACGATTACTTAAGAAAGGCAAAAGGATTATCTGTAAAAGAAAGCAACCACCTTAATTTATATTTTCCTTAAATTAATCTTTTATTTATGGAGTTGAAAGACAGAGTCGCAGATATAAGGAGATAGAGGATTTAGGGGTCAAATACCACAAGTCCCTCATTTTACAAATGGGGAAACAAAGGCCCCAAGCACTGAATCAACTAGAACAAAGTCTCCATGACTAGGAGGTCTCATGCCATTGTATAAGGGACATAGCCCTGGACATCAGAAGCCCTGAGCTCTAGTCAAGTCCTGACATTTATGACCTACATGGTATTGGGCATATCATTTAGCTTATTTATAACTCAAAGTTGTTAAAAGAATTAAATGAGATGATATTTATGAAAATAGTAAATATTAAAATATCATAAAACAAGGTAAAAGTTTCATAATTATGCTATAGAATGGGAGAAAATATCTGCAGATCACATATCTGATAAGGGGTTAACATCCAAAATATATAAAAAACTCATACAACTCAATAGTAAAAATATAAATAATTAAAAATTGGGAGGGAACTGAATAGACATTGTCCCAAAGAAAACAATACAGATGGTCAACAGGTACATGAAGAGTACTCAACATCACTGATCATCAGAAAAATGCAAATCAAAACCACAATGAGATATTACCTCACACCTTTTAGAAGGGCTATCATCAAAAAGACAAGAAATAACAAGTGCTGACAAGGATGTAGACAAAAGAGAACACTTTCCCACTGTTGCCAGGAATGTAAATTGTTGCAGCCACTACGGAAAGTATGGAGGCTGCTCAAAAATTAAAAATAAAACTACCATATGATGCAACAATTCCACTTCTGGGTATTTATCTAAAGGAAACAAAAACACTAACTTGAAAAGGTATCTGTACCCCCATATCCACTGCAGCATTATTTACAATAGCCAAGACATGGAAATAACCTATATGTCCATCAATGGATGAATGGATAAAGAAAATGTGAGCTAGATATAGATATACGATATAAATAATATTATTCACATATTTAGATAGATAGATATAAAATATTATTCAGCCTAAAAAAAGAGAGAAATCCTGCCATTTTCAACAATATGGGTGGACCTTGAAGCCATTACGCTAAATGAAGAAAGTCAAACAGAGAACGACAAATACCATACGATCTCCCTTATGTGTGACATCTAAAAACCAAACAAACCAACTGAACTCATAAATACAGAGACAGATTGGTGTTTGCTGGAGTGGAGACTGGGCAGAATGGGTGAAGGTAGTCAATAGTTACAATAAGCCTGGGGATGTAATGTACAGCATGGTGACAATAGTTAATAACACTGTGTTGTGTATCTGAAAGTGGCTAAGAGAGTAGATCTTAAAAATTCTCATCACTAGAAAAATAATTTCTAACTATGTGTGGTGATGGATGTTAACTAGACTTATTGTGGTAATAATTTTGCAATATATACTTATACTGAATCATTATGTTGTATACGTAAAACTAATATGATTTTATATATTAATAATATCTCAACAAAAACAATAAAATATTGGTAATATCCAATGTTGGCAATATAGTCATGGGTACAATTTCTTAGGGGGACTATTTCTATTAAAATTTTGACTTCATTTTCGGTTACCTATCCTGAAAAAATACTCACACACTGAACTAAGATACCTGTATAGGTTATTCATTGCAGCGTTGTTTGTAATAGTGGAAAGTTGGAAATAGCCAAAATATTTCTGAAAGAAAAATAGCTAGATAAATTAAGGTACATCTTTATAGAATGATGCAAAGCTTTTAAAAAGAATGAGGTAAAATTATTTTTTTCAAGATTATGATAAATGACAGATGAAGCATATTCTTTGTGCATACGAATCTTATCAGATTCAAGTCTAGCTAACACCTGAGATAAAATCTTTTATAAAGAAAAAAACATACAAAGGTGCTGGGGTTAGTGGTCATAGGAAGGACATCTATTACAAAGTGGGATAAGGGAAAAAACACTAGATTAGGAGTTAAGAGATCTGGGTTCAAGTTCTAAATCTGCTATTAACTAGAAAACTGGCAAATCATTTCAGACCTCTAGACCTCATTTTTTACAGGGAGCAGAGCTTCTTAAACATTTGTAGAGGTGTCAAAACCAGACCCCTGTAAGAACACAATGAAAACTTAACAGGTGTATTACCTTTGGCAAGTTACTTAACCATTTTGAGCCACAGTTAATTCATCTATGAAATGTGAACAATGCTATTCCTCAGGTTTGTCACGAGACTTAAATAATGTGATAATGGTTAAAGTACTATCATAGGGTAGGTGTGCAATAAAAGCAGTTATGTCATTATGATAGTGCTCAGATCCTTTCAGGGAATCTGTACCCTCTCACAAGGTTCTGAATAAACTATTTAAAGGCCCATGGAAAGGAGATACTCCTTCTTGAAATTTTGTTAGAAAGACCAAACTGTAAACTTCTATAAGTCTGTCTGCAGTTTTTACTAAGTCAATATCTAGAGCTGTGCTGTCCAATATGGTAGCCACTAGTCACATGTGGCTCTTAAACACCTGAAATGTGGTTATTGTGGCTGAGGAGCTATACTGAACTGTACTGTAAGTATAAAACAGATACTGGGTTTTGAAGACAAACAAAAAACAGAAGAGAAATATCTCACTATTACCGGTGCTGATAAAGAATGCACATTTTAGTCACTTCCTAGGCATGAAACACTACCAGTAAAGAAGTAGGTCTTTAGCAATCTGATTTTTCATGTGTCTTTTCTTCAAAAATAGTAACTTTTGTTACTGTAATGGTTTATAAAATGTTAAACAACTAATATCTACTTCATACATTAGAGCACAAATTAAGGACATAAATTAGATCAAGAGTTAAAAGTAATATAACCCCCTAAGTGCAAGCTAAACAGCTCAATCATTGTATTTAACTGTTATCAAGTAAAGACTAGTTTTCTCTCTCAATTCAGAGCTATCCCTTGGTATAGTTCTTGCCTACTTTCTTTTTCACTCTGTTCTCTAATGTTTATCTGAGTGCAGATATTAACTGTCCAACATTTTAATGAAGTATTTTTTTATTAAATTGTTCTCTCAAGTAAGATGGAAAACTATTTTAAATTTTTTGCTTTAAAACATGACATTAAAATGACTAAAATAAAAAATACTGACTTTGCCAAATATTGAGAATTTGGAGCAACTGGAACTCTCATACTTGGCTGCTGGGAGTATAAAAGGGTACAATCATTTTGGAGAATTATTTGTAAGTTTTTTATAAGTTAAATATACATCCTAGGACCCAGCAATTCCATTCCTAGGTATTCACCAAAGAGAACTGAAAGCCTATGTCTACGTAAAGACTTGTACAAAAATGTTTATAGTAGCTTCATTCATAATAGCCAAAATTCGTAAAATAACTCATCAATAGGTTAATGAACAAACAGGTTGTATTATATTAACACAATGTAATATTATTCGTCAATAAAGAGGAATAAAATATTAATGCATGTAAAAACATCAATTAACTAAAGGCAGCATGTTGAGCAAAAGAACCCTGACACAAATTCATAGATTCTGTATGATTCCATTCATATGAAGTTCTAGAAGAGGCACAACTAACCAATGGTGACAAAAAAGTCTGAGATTATGTGTGAGGTGATTGAAAAAAGGCAACAGAGAGCTTTCTGGGGTGATGAAAGTTTGGGGTGGTGGTTACATGAATATACACAAATATCAAAGTTTATTGAACCAAGCACTTAAGTTCTCTGCACTTTATTGTAGGTGAACTATGACTCAGTTATCACTTGGCTTGGTTTTAGAAATATTAATTCTAAAATTCTCCCTGTCTTGTAATAGATCTACTTTTTAACACTATCAAAGGGGATTCTTATGCAGGTGGCTCACTGACCTCTCGATGGAAAGCACTACCTGTGAGAGATTAAAACTTGTGCTTTTCCTTATATTATACTTTCCATGAAATAATAAAAACAAAAAGTAAAAATAGAGTTTTAACCATGACTCTGGGAAGCTGTACATACAGTAAGGCACAAATAAGTAGAAAGAGTAAGCTACTCATCACATGGGTTAGACTGTAGGTCCCAAACCTGGGTGCACTTCAGAATCACACAGGCAACCTTATAAAATATGTTCCATAATCGTACCAAGAATGCAGAATCTTTCTGTGGTGAGCCCAGGAATCTATATTTTTAAAAGTTCACCCAAGGGATTCAAATGAGCAACCTAATTTAGGAAAGATTGATCCAGACAATAAGTATTAGCTAAGGGAGAAATCAAAGTGTGATGCAGTCATCTGTTCAACTATATCTTTTCTTTACATCAGAAAGATCCAAGTCCAATATATATGTATGTGTGTGTATATATATATATATATTTTTTTTTTTTTTTTTTTTTGCGGTACGCGGGCCTCTCGCTGTTGTGGCGTCTCCCGTTGCGGAGCACAGGTTCCAGACGCGCAGGCTCAGCGGCCATGGCTCACGGGCCCAGCCGCTCCGCGGCATGTGGGATCTTCCCAGAACTGTGCACGAACCCGTGTCCCCTGCATCGGCAGGCGGACTCTCAACCACTGCACCACCAGGGAAGCCCCAGGTCCAATATTTTTGTTCTCAATTTTTCAGAACGTAATGCAAAATATTTGCATTCCTTTATTCAATAACCAGTAGGGGCAATGTTTTATAGTAGAAAGACCTAAGAATTAAAAACCTGGTGGACTTGAGTTGGAATTTTAACTCTGCTCCCTTCAAGCCATGTGACATTGGGAAAGTCATTTATCTACTATGAGACTCAGATTCCACTTTGGCTAAAATGGAGTTTTTGATATTGCTTTGACTTAATGACTGTGAAAGCAGCAAGTACATGGAATATAAACAATAAATGTTTGCCTTATTTCATCTCAATAAGTGTTGAAGAGATATTTCCAGCCTTCATAAAATAAAATAAAATGGGAAATCACCTGAGTTTATAATGGGATAGATTTATACTCTATTCCTTCTTAAAGATCAGAAAGTTCTAGTCTTTTATTATTATTTTAAGTTCATTAGCATCACAAGTACTCTTTGTCGTCAAAAAAAAAATCTTCAAGGATTCACCTAGGTAATTTCAATTTCCTTTTGGTAGTTGTTTTTCAAAGCTATAGTTATCACAGTTCTAGTGGGATAATTCATTATCTCATCATTGAATGGACATTTCATCAAACACATTTCACTGTTGAGACAACTTGTCAGTGATACTCAATTGTCCATCTCATCAGCAATATAGTGTATAGTAACTAAATTTTTACATCTCATCCCTATTGCTCATGCATAATTCATATTTTATATGTCAAACATCAGCCACACATATATTGTGCTAATAAGCATGGAAAATAGAGTTTACACTCTCAGATGGCTTCTCCGACTATACAAACAATTGCATTATTTTTCTAAGTACAGGGCTAGCCAAAGGCGTAACTATGAAGCAGAAGCCCCACTTCCCTAACCTACCTCCCAAGGATCTTTCTAGCTACCCAAGCTATCCAAATCATGTTCAATAAATTCCCTCTAAAGTACTAATGACTGTTTAAAACAACTGGGAATTCTATTCCTCTTTTAAGCTCTAGCTCAAGTAACTATCCTTCCACTGTACGTTTTTTACTTCTTGATAGTAACACTTGAGCTGCTGATTAATGGATGGGCCTTCCCAATGTGTTGAGTTTCTTGAGGCAAAGTTAAATCCCTTTTATTAATTATAGTTTTCTCAGGGATTAGCACCATGCTTGGCACATAGATGTATTAAATATAATTGATAATTAAATTGAATTCCATTTAAATTAAATTGAAATGGATCAATTTTACATTCTGAAAGGGCATTTGCACTTTGAAAGAAACAAGTACACAATGCAAGCTTATACTCCACACATGCATATCTTGGACTTAGATGAAGGAGATATTTATAAACGAGGTGAAAAGTACAACTCTCCTGTCACTACTCAAATCACATCAAACTGTAAATGAACTGTTTCACCCACTCGCCTATCTTTCCATTCTAATCTTTACAGCTAGCCTCCAGCCAAACTACTGCCTCTGCCTGATTACCTCTCCATGTCCTCTGCATCTGGCAAACTGCTTCTTATCATTTAAAATCCATATCAAAAGTCACCTCCTCCAAGATGCCCTCTCTGATTTCCTCAGACATTCACTACCTTCTCTGAGTTTCCACAGTGCTTTTTTTATACTACTAGCAATGGTACATAGCTACAAGTAACGAAGTATTGGGTTGGCCAAAAAGTTCCTTCAGTCTTTAAGTAAAAATAAAAGACACATTTTTCATTTTCACCAAGATCTTTATTGAACAACGTATTCACCCTTTTGTTCCACTATCTTCTGCCATTTTCCAGGCAACTTCATAATTCCATCTTCCCAAAACGTTTTATCTTTTTGAGCAAAGAACTGTTCCAGGTCCCTTGTACAGTTTTCCAGGGAATGGAAATTTTTTTCCAAGAAAATTTTGTAGAGACCAAAATAAATGGAAATCTGAAGGTGCAACGTCTGGTGAATATGGCAGATGATTCAGAACTTCCTAGCCAAGCTGTAACAGTTTTTGCCTGGTCATCAAAGAAACGCGGCCTTGCATTATCCTGATGGAAGATGATGAGTTTTCTATTGACTAATTCCAGATGTTTTTCCTCGAGTGCTGCTTTCAGTTGGTCTAACTGGGAGCTGTACTTGTTGGAATTAATCATTTGGTTTTCCGGAAGGAGCTCATAGTAGAGGACACCCTTCCAATCCCACCATATACACAACATCACCTTCTTTGGATGAAGACCAGCCTTTGGTGTGGTTGGTGATGGTTCATTTCGCTTGCCCCACGATCTCTTCCATTCCACATTATTGTACAGTATCCACTTTTCATTGCCCATCACAATTTGTTTTAAAAACGGAACGTTTTCATTACATTTCAGTAGAGAATCGCATGTGGAAATACAGTCAAGAAGGTTTTTTTTCACTTAACTTATGTGGAATCCAAACACCAAAGTGATTAAAATAACCAAGCTGGTGCAAATGATTTTCAACGCTTGATTTGGATATTTTGAGTATGTTGGCTATCTCCCACGTGCTATAACATTGATTGTTCTCAACGTCTCCGTTTGATCGCTATCAATTTCAACTGGTCTACCCGACTGTGGAGCGTCTTCCAGTGAGAAATCTATGAAGATCTATGTAAGATCTAATCTAATCTAATTAATTGAAGCACAAAACTTCACAAACTACTTTTGACACGTTTGATCAGTCACAGCACCTTCTCCATACACTGAACAAATTTTTTTTTTTTGCATTTCAGTTGCATTTTTACCTTTCTTGAAATAATAAAGCATAATATGCTAAAAATGTTGTTTTTCTTCCATCTTCAATATTAAAATGGCTATACAAAAATTCACCAATTTTGATAAGTTTTTTTTTTAATGCACATTGATATGACAGCTGTCACAATACAATCTAACAAAATTATTTCGAGGTTAAAGACAACTAAGTGCTACTAGAGCCATCTTACAGAAAAAAATGAACAACCATTTTGGCCCACCCAATACCTACTATGGGTGGGCACTGGAATTAGACATCCTATAAAATTTACTTAACTTTATTCTTGTAACAACCATACAAAACAGACTTTCATTTCATTTTTGAAAAAGTTGGAGGCTCAAAGGAATTAAGTAACCTACCAAAGTTCACACAGGTAGTAATCCACAAAACAAGAGTTCAAACTAGACTGTGACTCCAAAGCACATGTCTTTCCTGTATGGCATAGCTCCTGAATAAATAAATGACTGACTAAATGTGACCTGACAAAAGATAGCATATTCTCATGAGCACACAAGTGACTAAGATAAATAAGTCGCAGATTTCACCTTCCTTTTCACATTTACTATTTAATGCACTATTTAACGCACTGGAGTGCGTTAAGATGCCTATGTTAACACACCTGATGCTCGCTCGCTCGTTCGCTCGCTTGCGGCAAAGAACGCACCACAATTCAAATGTAATCCTCTTGGAATCATGACAAAAACCACCTACAGCAACTGAGCATTTTAGAATACAGTTCCCCAATTCAAAATCCTACTGTCAAGCCAGCTTCATTATATATTATTTCCATTTAAGCCCATACTGATCACATTTTCCTTGGTTATCAGCCCCAGTGATTCCAATAGGGAGATATAACATGCATAAAATATCTGCTGAGCCAGGTTAAATGAATGTCATTTAACAGACTAATATTATTAACATTATATGATGATTTGCAATTACCAGTCAAATAAGATCAGCTACCAGAAGACCAGGGAGGTCTTAGTAAGAGGTGAACCACAAAATCAGCACACTTCCTGCTCAATGGATGTATAACCTAAATGGGCAACTGCCAGCAAGGGAGGGATAGAAGGGCTCTCCAGGGAGAGGTGAGAAGGAGGAATCCACCAACTGTTCTAGTCCTTAATGAAAAAGGCTTATGTGAAAAACAAGCTCATCTGCACTCCCTCATCTATCCTCCCACAAAATGCATTTACCCTCTCTGCAAGCACACTGGGTTAATACACTGATGTGGAGAGCCAGCTGTGGTTCAGGGCTCTAATGTAGATTCCAGTCCTGGGTCTGCCACTAACAATTTCTGTGACCTTGGTCTCTTTTTTTCTCATAGAGCCCCTGTTTCCTTACCAATAACACTGAAAGATAACCCTAGTTCAGTCTAAGATCCTTCCAATTCTAACATGTAATACTTTACCACTGAATACAGATACCAACTCATTTAAGTTCAATTTTCCCCACTCTCT
This sequence comes from Phocoena phocoena, assembly GCF_963924675.1. NCBI lineage: Eukaryota > Metazoa > Chordata > Mammalia > Artiodactyla > Phocoenidae > Phocoena > Phocoena phocoena. The sequence goes on along the minus strand of NC_089226.1, from coordinate 47,969,266 downwards.
GTTTCTAAACTGACATCACTGTTGGCAACCTGCCCCAGCAGTGATCCTTCTTATACCAGCTAAAGCTGCTGGTACAAGAATGCATCAAAAACTAGGGAGCAGGGGCTTCCCTGGTGGCACAGTGGTTAAGAATCTGCCTGCCAGTGCAGGGGACACAGGTTCGAGCCCTGGCCCAGGAAGATCCCATATGCCGCGGAGTAACTAAGCCCGCACGCCACAACTACTGAAGCCCTCATGCCTAGAGCCTGTGCTTTCAACAACAGAAGCCACCACAGTGAGAAGCCAGCACACCGCAACGAAGAGTAGTCCCCACTCGCCGTAACCAAAGAAAGCCTGCGCACAGCAACGAAGACCCAACGCAGCCAAAAATAAAAATAAAACAAATAAATTTATAAAAACAACAATAACAAAAAAAAAAAACTAGGGAGCAGAATTATTTTTACAATTTTCAATGTAAAATTCAATGTCTCCAGTGCTTCTCTTCACCTATGGAAAAACAGGTCCCTTAACTGAAATGATCTAACAGCTCTTCAGGATCTGGCCTTCCAATACCTCTCTAATTTCAATTCCTATTCTCCCTCACTGACCCCCTCTTCATTCATCCTCTACCTCCTGGCTGTTCCTCTCTCACACTAGGCAGACTCCCACCTCAAAGGCTTTGTATTTTTTTCTTCTACCTGGAATACCCCTCTATCTCACAGCTGCCTGGTTTTCTCTCTCACTTTCTTCAGATGTTCATTAAAAACTCATTTTCTCAATAAGGCCTACCCTCACTACCATCCACTCAACGTTTCATATCCCCCATCCCTACCTTATTCTCTCCCCTCAGCATTGATCACTATCTAATTAATTCATCATCTTGTTGATTGCCTATCTCCCCCAGTAGAATTTAAACCCAGTAAGGGAAGAGGATTTGGGGCCTGTTTAGTTCCTTTCTGAATCCCCAGTGCCTAGAACACTGTCCAGGATATAGTAGGCACCCAATAAGTATTATATTTGTTGAATGGATGAATAAAATCCCTCTTCCCGTCACTCACTGTAATCCAGACACACTGATCTTCTCCTTCCTTATCATGAAATCCAAGTTTACTCCTCCTCAGGACCTTTGTATTTGCACTTCCTTCTGCCTGGAAACTCCTTCCAAAGATTTCTACATGGCCTTCCTTATCTTTATACTCAGATTTATATTCAAGTGTTATCTTGTCCAAAAGGCCTTCTCGGTTCAAACTATCTAAAATGGCAACATTATTCTTCATGTATTTTTCTTACTCTTTTTTCCCTCATAACTGCAACAGTGGTAGAAGTGAGCCACTCAGATCTCCTTCAAGGGAAGTTTCCAGGGGAGCAAACTGACTGATATCTCCAGCTGTCTGTATCCATTCTGTGGTCTCTGAGGCCATGCATCCCCTGGGCTGCTCCCAGCCAATAACTGAGCACAGCATTACTAAAGGCTGATTCCTAAGGGGTTCAGAAGTCCTGTAATAGGCAACTTTAGTTCAGGGACTCCCCATTGACCTTGCTGAAACTTTCTTAGAACTGTACTCTCTGATTCTTCCTCCCCAAAACTCCTACCTTCCCCCTTTCTTTTCACAGTTTTCAGACCTGCATCATGCCCTGAAGTTTCTCCTGTTCATTCCTGTTCCCTCTCCTTTACTCTTCACAGGGATCTCCCCACAAGAGTCTTTTACACCATTTAATCCTGTCTTAGAATGTATTTGCTTCTTGGAGTACCTGAACTAACAATAAAATAAAAAATTGTTTATTTTTAATTGTCCACCTCCCTCACCTCATGAAAGTAGACTTAGTCTATTTTATTTACTGTTATATCTAGAGCATATAAAGTGATGCTTGCAAAGCATCATTAAAAAATATCTTTTGGGGGCTTCCCTGGTGGCGCAGTGCTTGAGAGTCCACCTGCCGATGCAGGGGACACAGGTTCGTGCCCTGGTCCAGGAGGATCCCACATGCCGCGGAGCGGCTGGGCCCGTGAGCCATGACCACTGAGCCTGTGCGTCCAGAGCCTGTGCTCCGCAATGGGAGAGGCCACAACAGTGAGAGGCCCGCGTACCGCAAAAGAAAAAAAAAATCTTTTAATGAGAAATATTACCGTTTTCTGTTAATTTAATTCATTCATGAAAGAAATATTGAGTGTCTACTTTCTTTCAGGCACTATGCTAAGTACTCAGTAAATCAAGGATCTAGTAGAAAACATAAACAACTAAACAAGTAATTTAAATAAACTATGTGAAGGCTTTATTAAAAGTATTCACAATGTATGGAGCACAAATAACTTTGCATAAACATGTAAAAATTTAAATCATATACATATTTATGATAAAGTACTATGAATATCCCATGAATTATACAAGGAGTAATTCAACTTAAATAACCAAGGTCCCTTGTCTTTGCTCTCAAGACCTCTTTAGAAGCAAATGTTCCTTATGAAGATTTTCTTCAGGTGTACAAAGTAAAGTGAAGGCCATTCCTTACTGTATAGCAGTACACTGCTCAATATTACACTGATAAACTAGGTAAAAGTGAAACTGAATATTTTTTGAAAGGCAAAAACAATGTGTGAATCAGCAATATTATTCAAACTTTTCTAGCTCAAGTCTGTAAGAACAGTCCACCTCAAATTCTGTCTACTCTATGAACACTGTTATGATTCCCTCAAAACTAGGCCGGTCCCTTGTTGTTGTTGTTTTTTGTTTTTGTTTGTTTGTTTTTTACCCAAGGATCAAACCCATGCCCCCTGCAGTGGAAGTACAGAGTCTTAACCACTGGAATGCCACAGAAGTCCCAGTCCCTTGTTTTATATGCTGTCAAAGCACCCTGTACTTTTCCTTCTTAGAATTTACCAAAAGTGTAATGCATTAGTCATTTGTGAATAGTCTCATTAGTAGATAATAAGTTCCAAGAGAGAACCACATCTATTATATTGACTACTGTATCTCCATCGCCTGATCTGAGTATGGTCTCAATTAGTATTTCTCGAATGGCTTATATGGAAGAATGGATGAATAAATTAAAAATGAATGAATGAATGATATAAAAAATTTCCCCTCATATGATCAACTGTAAAATTATCTCCCATATCTAAATTCCCATTGCATTTTAAATATACTTATCACACCCTTCTATCCATCTATCCATTCATGATGTAAGTAAAAGCTTTTCAAAATAGTGAAGAGTGGTACATTTTCACCACTCTTGTCACAGGCATGAAAACCTTCAGATTCAGTTGCTCCTGAGATCAATGACTCAGCATTCCCAGGTGTTAACTATCCGAGTTAGGATTTGGATGTGACAAAGAATGATCCTCTTATTTCCATCCTAGAAGAATGGTCACCTCTCCTGCTTCTAATCACCTTGTCTGGGCTTCTTTACTTTCTAGCCCTGGGTAAAGCCCAGACTGTAGTACTCATTGCTTGAGCAGCCTGCCTTCTGTTCAAGGGACAGATGAATTAAACTCCTTTTGCTGAAAGATGTCTTATATCTCTTCATCCCTTTTTTTTTTCTTAACTCTGTCCTACCAGTCACTTCTGTCTCCAGAGAGTCCTTTAAAATCCCTTCTATCCATTCAGTCATCCAACTTCTATCCCCTTTATGCTACATTCTTCTATATTATAACGTGAAACACAAATTCTATCTTGAATTGCAGTTATTAATAACCATATTTAGCTCTCTTGCTGAATTCTAAGTGTCCCAAAAGGTATAATTGTTGTCTGTATCCCCCATAAGACCTAAAAGAGTGCCTTGCACAAAGTAGGGAATCAGGTATTTTTATTTATAGTGGATATATCTTGTTCAAGTTACAGATAATCCCCATTTATTTCAGTATAACCAAATCCATTAAAAAGAGATGAAGTTGGCCTGATTCTGTCTGCTTCCCAAGCTTCTCCTCTAACTTCGAGCTGTCCTCTACCACTGCAGCAGTGGTGCTCATTGCCAGCTGATGCCATCATCTGACTCAGAAGAGAAACAGTAGTATCTGGAGAAGTGGCTGCATAATGGACTAAAGAGGCACAACTTCAAGCAGTTGAAAGGAGAGAGATAAGCCTCTGAGTAACCCAAAATACAGCTTCCAAAAGTGACACTGGTTGCTTGGGAAAGGGTCCTGGCAGACAGGTTAACTGGGCTTGAGACGGTAGGAGGGTGGCTTTGAAGCACAGGTGGAGAGCATGGTTTTAAGCAGAGGATTAAAAATTCTTCAAATAATAAGTTTCTCTTAAACAAGGAGAAAAAGAAAACAGAAGAGAATCCTAATAAATTTCTACCATATCAACCCCTGTAAGTTAGCAATCACCATCCATGCTACCACCAACTTATATAAGGCAGAAAAATGAATGGAAAGAGGATGAGCAAGAGTAATGTGCAAAAGGGATGAAGAAGAGAGTGAAGAAATGTTAGGAAAAGGGAAGGATAGTTGATTTTAGTTTATAAAGTTCTGAGTTTGCATTTACATTTTTCTAAACACACATTCATTCTCCCTGTCTGTCTGTCTGTCTGTCTCTCTCTCTCTCTCTCTCTCACACACACACACACACACACACACACACACACACACACTTTACAAAAAGTCATGAAGGCAAAAGCACAGTAAAAGCAGAATGTCCTTGCCCGGGTCTGAGTCTCATTTCTGTCTCTCATCACAACTGATGTGCTGATCACTGAGGACAGACTGTACTGACTTCAGGAAAATAACCACTAATGCCAGGAAAAGTGTAGAGGACAAACAAGTCAGTGGTTGAGTAAATCAATCTAACCTGAAAATTTGCAGCAATCAGCCTTTAGGAGTTACAAAAGACAATGCTCTGTATTTCTGCATCAGCTCTCAAAAATTTCAAAGCACTATCACATCTATTATCTTCTTATCTTCCTGCACCACAACATTCTTGGACTAGGTATCTAAGGCATTGAGAAGTTAAATGCCTATTAGGTCATACAACTAACTGATGACTGCTATTTCTATCAAATAGCAGGGAGGAAAGCTGAACACTGGATCAAACAAAAGACTTTCTCACCAGACTACCTCAATTGTCTCTCTGTGTTTGCAAGGCCTGAAATTAGCAAGTAACCTGCCAAAATAAGGTGAAAATTGCTTACTGCCCTCTTACAAAAGGTGAGTAGGTAAGCTTGGCTATAATTATGTAGAGTAGATAACTGATTTAACTTCCTTCTTTATTTCTTTGTTGTCTGGATATTTACTAATGTTTTATGTGACCTCATAAGCAAGGAGTAAAGAAAAGGGGAAAGAAAAAAAATGTAGATAAATTTAGAGATATTAGGGCTTGGCACAATATTTCCAAAAGGTCTCTCAGAGTAAACTACATATCTTCAGATGCCCTAAGAGGAGTTCAGCTTCCTGCCCAGGAAACGATCCTCAGAACAGAAGGTGATGTGTGAGGAAGAGTCAGGAGAAAGGTGTGGGGGGGCAGGCGGGACAATTCACATAAACTAAGGCCTCAGTTCACATTTCCTCTTAAATGCCCAAGTCTAGCCAAACCCCACCCTAACACACACACACAAAAAAACAAGAGGATATGAGCTCTGCATCCCATTGGCTCCTTCTGGAAATCCATCTTCTAATCAGAGCTTCGTTCCAGGACTCTGCTCAATTCTATGGCAGAACAAGAAAAGTACAATTTGCCCTAGGGTTCTGTCTCTCTGGGGTATTTCTTGTTTGTTTGTTTTTACTATACCTTTTGGCTCATGTTATCATTGGTGGATTTGTTTCTTGGTTTGGTTGTTCTCTTCTTTCTCTCTTTTCTAATTACTTCTTAATTTTTTTATTTTTAATAATTATTTTTTAATTTAATAACATTCTTTCTTTCTTTCTTTTTTTTCTCACTTTTCTTCTGAGCCATGTGGCTGACAGGATGTTCGTGCTCCAGCCAGGGGTCAGGCCTGAGCCTCTGAGGTGAGAGAGCCGAGTTCAACACATTGGTCCACCAGAGACCTCCTGGCCCCACATAAAATCAAAGGGTGAAAGCTCTCTCAGAGATCTCCATCACAATGCTAAGACCCAGCTCCACCCAATGACCAGCAAACTACAGTGCTGGACACCCTATGCCAAACAACTAGCAAGACAGGAACACAACCCCACTCATTAGCAGAGAGGCTGCCTAAAATCATAATAAGTTCACAGACACCCCTAAACACACCAACAGACACGGTCCTGCCCACAAGAAAGACAAGATCCAGTCTCATCCACCAGAACACAGGCACCAGTCCCCTCCACCAGGAAGCCTGCACAAACTACTGAACCAACCTAACCCACTGGGAGCAGACACCAAAAACAACAGGAACTGCGAACATGCAGCCTGTGCAAAGGAGACCCCAAACACAGTGAGTTAAGCAAAATGCGAAGACAGAGAAACACACAGCAGATGAAGGAGCAAGGCAAAAACTCACCAGACCAAACAAATGAAGAGGAAGTAGGCAGTCTACCTGAAAAAGAATTCGGAGTAATGATAGTAAAGATGATCTAAAATTGTGGAAATAGAATGGAGAAAATACAAGAAACATTTCAAAAGGACCTAGAAGAACTAAAGAGAAAACAAACAATGATGAACAATACAACAAATGAAATTTAAAATTCTCTAGAAGGAATCAATAGCAGAATAACTGAGGCAGAAGAACGGATAAGTGACCTGGAAGATAAAATAGTGGAAATAACTACCATGGAGCAGAAAAAAGAAAAAAAGAACGAAAAGAATTGAGGACAGTCTCAGAGACCTCAGGGACAACATTAAATGCATTAACATTCAAATTATAGGGGTGCCCAGAAGAAGAAGAGAAAATAAAGGGACTGAAAATATATTTGAAGAGATTATAGTTGAAAACTTCCCTAATATGGGAAAGGAAATAGTCAATCAAGTCCAGGAAGCACAGAGAGTCCCATAAAGGATAAATCTAAGGAGAAACACACCAAGACACATATTAATCAAACTATCAAAAATTAAAAACAAAGAAAAATATTAAAAGCAGCACAGAAATAGCAACAAATAACATACAAGGGAATCCCCATAAGGTTAACAGCTGATCTTTCAGCAGAAACTCTGCAAGCCAGAAGGGAGTGGAAGGACATATTTAAAGTGATGAAAGAGAAAAACCTACAACCAAGATTAGCTCTACCCAGCAAAGATCTCATTCAGATTCGACAGAGATATTAAAACCTTTACAGACAAGCAAAAGCTGAGAATTCAGCACCAAAAACCCAGCTTTACAACAAATGCTAAAGGAACTCCTTAAGGCAAGAAACAAAAGAGAAGGAAAAGACCTACAATAACAAACCCCCCAAAATTAAGGAAATGGTAATAGGAACATACATATTGATAACTACCTAAAAAGTAAATGGTTTGAATATTCCAACCAAAAGACATAAACTGGCTGAGTGGATACAGAAACAACACCTGTATATTTGCTGTCTACAAGAGACTCACTTCAGACCTAGGGACACATACAGACTGAAAGTGAGGGGATGGAAGAAGATATTCCATGCAAATGTAAATCAAAAGAAAGCTGAAGTAGCAATTCTCATATCAAACAAAAAAGATTTTAAAATAAAGACTATTATAAGAGACAAAGAAGGACACTACATAATGATCAAGGGATCAATGCAAGAAGAAGAGATAACAATTCTAAATATTTATGCACCCAACATAGGAGCACCTCAATACATAAGGAAAATGCTAACAGCCATAAAAGGGGAAATCAACAGTAACACAATTATATTAGGGAACCTTAACACCCCACTTTCACCACTGGACAGATCATCCAAAATGAAAATAAATAAGGAAACACAAGCTTTAAATGATACATTAAACAAGATAGACTTAAGTGATATTTTTATGACATTCTATCCCGAAACAAAAGGATACATTTTCTTACAAAATGCTCATGGAACATTCTCCAGTACAGATCATATCTTGGGTCACAAATCAAACTTTGGTAAATTTAAGAAAATTGAAATTGTATCAAGTATCTTTTCTGACCACAATGCTGAGACTAGATATGAATTACAGGAAAAAACCTGTAAAGAATACAAACACATTGAGGCTAAACAAACACTACTAAATAACCAAGAGATCACTGAAGATATCAAAGGGGATATCAAAAATATCGAGAAACAAAGGACAACGAAAACACAAGGACTCAAAACCTATGCGACACAGCAAAAGTTCTAAGAGGGAAGTCTATAGCAAAACAATCCTACCTCAACAAACAAGAAGCATCTCATATAAACAACCTTACACTTACAGCAATTAGAGAAAGAAGAACAAAAAAAACCCCAAAGTTAGCAGAATGAACGAAATCCTAAAGATCAAATCAGAAGTAAATGACAAAGAAATGAAGGAAACAATAGCAAAGATCAATAAAACTAAAAGCTGGTTGTTGAGAAGATAAACAAAATGGATTAACTATTAGCTAGACTCATCAAGAAAAAAAGGGAGATGACTAAAATCAACAGAATTAGAAATGAAAAGGAAGTAGCAACAGATAATGGAGAAATAAAAAGGATCATGAGAGATTACTACAAGCAACTATATGCTAATAAAATTGACAACCTGGAGAAATGCGCAAATTCTTACAAAAGCACAACCTTCCGAGACTGAACAAGGAAGAAATAGAAAATATAAACAGACCGATCACAAGCACTGAAATTGAAACTGTGATTAAAAATCTTCCAACAAACAAAAGCCCAAGACCACATGGCTTCACAGGCGAATTCTAACAAACATTTAGAGAAGAGCTAATACCTGTCGTTCTCAAACTCTTGCAAAATAAAGCAGAGGGAGGAACACTCCCAAACTCATTCTACAAGGTCACCATCACCCTGATACCAAAACCAGACAAAGATGCCACAACAAAAGAAAACTACCAGCCAATAACACTGATGAACACAGATGCAAATATCCTCAACAAAATACACGCTAACAGAATCCAATAGCACAATGAAAGGATCATACACCATGATCAAGTGTGGTTTATTCTAGGAATGCAAGGATATTCCAATATGCCTAAGTCAATCAATGTGATACAACATATTAGCAAATTGAAGGAAAAAACCATATGATCATCTCAATAGATGCAGAAATAGCCTTTGAAAAATTCAACACCCATTTATGATAAAAACTCCAGAAAGCAGGCATAGAGGGAACTTTCCTCAACAAATAAAGGCCATATATGTCAAATCCACAGCCAACATCGTTCTCAATGGTGAAAAACTGAAACCATTTCCACTAAGAACAGGAACAAGACAAGGATGCCCACTCTCACCACTGTTATTCAACATAGCTTAGGAAGTTTTAGCCACAGCAATCAGAGAAGAAAAAGAAATAAAAGAAATCCAAATTGGAAAACAAGAATTAAAATGGTCACTGTTTGCAGATGACGTGATACTATCCATAGAGAATCCCAAAGATGCTACCAGAAAACTACTAGACTTAAACAATGAATTTGGTAAAGTGGGAGGTTATAAAATTAATGCACAGGGGCTTCCCTGGTGGCGCAGTGGTTGGGAGTCCGCCTGCCGATGCAGGGGACACGGGTTCGTGCCCCGGTCTGGGAGGATCCCGCGTGCCGCGGAGCGGCTGGGCCCGTGAGCTCATGGCCGCTGGGCCTGCGCGTCCGGAGCCTGTCCTCCGCGACGGGAGAGGCCACAGCGGTGAGAGGCCCGCGTAACGCATAAAAAAAAAAAAAAAAAATTAATGCACAGAAATCTCTTGCATTCCTATACCCTAACGATGAAAACTCAGAAAGAGAAATTAAGGAAACACTCCTATTTACCAGTGCAACAAAAAGAATAAAATACCTAGGAATAAACCTACCTAAGGAGACAAAAGAACTGTATGCAGAAAACTATAAGACATTGATGAAAGAAATTAAAGATGATACAAACAGACGGAGAGATATACCATGTTCTTGGATTGGAAGAATCAACATTGTGAAAATGACTATACCACCCAAAGCAATCTACAGAGTCAATGCAATCCCTATCAAACTACCACTGGCATTTTTCACAGAACTAGAACAAAAAATTTCACAATTTGTATGGAAACATAAAAGACCCCAAATAGCCAAAGCAATCTTGAGAACGAAAAATGGGGCTGGAGGAATCAGGCTCCCTGATTTCAGACTACACTACATAGCTACAGTAATCAAGACAGTATGGTACTGGCACAAAAACAGAAATATAGATCAATGGAACAAGACAGAAAGCCCACAGATAAACCCACACACATATGGTAACCTTACCTTTGATAAAGGAGGCAAAATATACAAAGGAGAAAAGACAGCCTCTTCAATAAGTGGTGCTGGGAAAACTTGACAGCTACATGTAAAAGAATGAAATTAGAACACTCCCTAACACAATACACAAAAATAAACTCAAAATGGATTAAAGACCTAAATGTAAGGCCAGACACTATAAAACTCTTAGAGGAAAACACAGGCAGAACATTTTACGATATAAATCTCAGCAAGATCCTTTTTGACCACCTACTAGAGAAATGGAAATAAAAACAAAAATAAACAAATAGCAGCAATGAAACTTAAAAGCTTTTGCACAGCAAAGAACACCATAAACAAGACGAAAAGACAACCCTCAGAATGGGAGAAAATATTTGTAAACAAAGCAACTGACAAAGGATTAATCTCCAAAATATACAGGCAACTCATGCAGGTCAATATCATGAAAACAAAACCCAATCCAAAAATGGGCAGAAGTCCTAAATAGACATTTCTCCAAAGAAGATATACAGATTGCCAAAAAACACATTAAAGGATGCTGAACATCACTAATCATTAGAGAAATGCAAATCAAAACTAAAATGAGGTATCACCTCACACTGGTAAGAATGGCCATCATCAAAAAATTTACAAACAATAAATGCTGGAGAGGGTGTGGAGAAAAGGGAACACTCTTGCACTGTTGGTGGGAATGTAACTTGATACAGCCACTATGGAGAACAGTATGGAGGTTCCTTGGAAACTAAAAATAGAACTACCATATGATCCAGCAATCCCACTAGTGGGCATATTCCCTACGAAAACCATAATTCAAAAAGAGTCATGTACCACAATGTTCCTTGCAGCACTATTTACAATAGCCAGGACATCAAAGCAACCTAAGTGTCCACTGACAGATGAATGGATAAAGAAGATGTGGCACATATGTACAATGGAATATTACTCAGCCATAAAAAGAAATGAAATTGAGTTATTTGTAGTGAGGTGGATGGACCTAGGGGCTGTCATACAGAGTGAAGTAAGTCAGAAAGAGAAAAACAAATACCGTATGCTAACACATATATATGGAATCTAAGAAAAAAAAAAAAGGTCATGAAGAACCTAGGGGTGAGACGGGAATAAAGACACAGACCTACTAGAGAATGGACTTGAGGATATGGGGAGAGGGAAGGGTAAGCTGTGACAACGTAAGAGAGTAGCATGGACATATATACAGTACCAAACGTAAAATAGATAGCTAGTGGGAAGCAGCTGCATAGCACAGGGAGATCAGCTCAGTGCTTTGTGACCACCTCGAGGGGTGGGATAGGGAGGGTGGGAAGGAGGGAGACGCAAGAGGGAAGAGATATGGGAACATATGTATATGTATAACTGATTCACTTTGTTATAAAGCTGAAACTAACACATCATTGTAAAGCAATTATACTCCAATAAAGATGTGAAAAAAAAAAGAAATACTCTATTATAAATATTCAGTTACTAAGAGACCTGTGGCTAAGATTTTTCAATTCCCCTTGCCTGGCTGTTCTGAATGGTAAATCTCTTATCAAAAATAGAGAGATTTATGGGTAACACAAATTGTCCTGTAATATTTTTACAATTAGAACTTTTCCAAGTCAGATCTTGCCCCAAATACCAATTCTGTGTGTATTTGTATTCTGAAAGACCTATCATGGTAACCTATTTTAATACTAGAGACTGAGTTAAGAATGTGATTGCTTTCCAAGGAATTAAAATAAAAACTCCAAGAATGATATTAGAAGCAATGAACAAATCAAACACAATTTTTTGTAAACACAGATTTATAATTATAATACAAGCCTGCTGAAACATCTGTGTATTTTTATACTCTTTTTGGGGGGCCATGTTTGATATTATGTATCTATTGAGTACATATAAAATTCATGAACCAATTCAGTCTTTATAATGGTACTATGGGTGCTTAAGTATTATTTACTGATGAAACTAAATTTAACATATAAATGTTTGTTGAATCCTGTGGAAATCTTTTTCTCAAATACTTTCATTTAATTCACTCAACAACTATATATGAAGAATACATTCTGTAAGCCAAAGATTTAAGATATAAAGGGAAACAAAACACAGTGCCTGTGATATTGGAGAGAGGATGTTCTTCCTCTCTCCAATATCAACTAAGTGATTACTGCAAAACACATTCCTGGTTTCTACAGAAGGAATATTTTGAGTTCTTAAGAAAATCAAATTCTCCAAAACAGAAAATAATATGCTCATTAAATATAAAAATTCAAACCTTTCTTAGTGTCCTTCAACTCTGTGCCTTATTATTAGGAAAGTAGAAACAATGTACATATTTGGACTATTATAAATAAATCTTTATTTTTGTGCAAATCACACTTCTATCCGTTAAAAAAATTACTTTCTAGGACACCATATCAGTCTAGCTATGAGACTTGAATTATCGCAACTTGTCAAAATTACCATCAGGTTCTTTAAACAAAAATTTTATTTCTTGATTCCCTTCAGTCTTGCCTAAATTTGGGGGATACAGTTAGACCCTTATTTGGTGCCACTGTACAGCAGAATTTAATGGAAAATTGTCTATTTAATAAAAAGTCAAAATCTGTTTTTATGTTGCTCTCATGCTTACAAAGTCCTTTCCCTTAGTAACAAACTATTTTAAGAAAACAATGTTGTAAGTATATACATGTCTCATTTCATCCTTACATCAACTCTCTGAGATAAAAATTATGATCTCCATTTTGCAGACGAAAAAACTGAATCTTAAAGAGTAATGGTTTATTCAAGATCATATCTTCTTGCAGAATAAGAGTCAAAACTATTTGTGCCTGACTTCAAAGCCTTTGCTCTGAAACTGTGGGCTCTTGTGCCTTCTTCATATTCTTATCCCATGAAATTCTTTAACAGCCCTGTGAGTTACACATTATATCCCAAACACCCAGCACACATTTTCAAAGAGGTTAAATAATGTGCCCAAGTCACATATCTATTTAGCGGTAGATTCAACCACTCATTCATTTATTTGTTCAACCAATATTTATGAAGAACCTACTCTGCTCAGCACTGGACATACATAGTGAAGAAAATACCCACTCTTCTGGAACTTACAATCTAAAGAGAGATATTTTCACAATGATAAGATAACTAATATTTATTAAGTGCTTAATGAGCAAATTACTATTCTAATCATTTTACTGGTATTATCTCATCTAATATTCAGACTAGCCTCATGAGATGGTTTTTTGCATAAGCAAAATGAGCCCCAAAGAAGTTAATCAGATCAATGTACAGATTGTAAAGGGGTGAAACCGGGCTTTGAACCCAGGCTATCTAACTTCAGAACCTGTGCTCTTTCTGCTATGCTATATTTCTTATAGGAATGGGGAAGAAAGAAAAAATGAAAGGAAGGAAGAGAAAGAAAGGGAGAGAGAAAGAAGAAGGAGGAGGAGGAGAAAAGGAAGGGATGGAGGGAAGGAAGGAAGGAAGGAAGTTAGGAAGGAAGGAAGGAAGGCGGGAAGGAAGGAAGGAAAGGAGAAAGGGAGGAAGGGAGGAAGGCAATGAAGAAGGGAGAGTAGGAGGAGGGAGGGAGGGAAGGAGAGAGGGAGATGTTATATAATTAAAGTTGTGATATGGATTCAATGATGAATTTATTGCTGTTTTTCTTGCAACATCCTGCCTTCTAACATTTGTTCCAGCTGGTCCTATGCGCAACGCTCCTGGAGACACAATGGTCAACTCTAACTGAAGAGCCAAGCTAGCTTGCCAGGGACATAAGCACCAACAGACTACATTTACCATTCTCTTTCGTCCATCCAGCAGCTTGTGAGAACACTGAACACAGCACCAGTGTGCATTCCAGATTTCTCAATGCTAGGACAGAAGAGCAACCATTCTAAGCCTGGAAACTAAACAAGAAGCAGTCAAGGAAGTCAAGAAGGCAAGGAAGTCAGGATTGAGTGTGTCAAGCAAAGCTGACGCCAAGAAAGGAGCTTTGTTGGTAATTTAAAGAATAAGTGTTTAATTTTTATAAACTATTAGAAGCAGCTAAAGAACCATTTATAATTTTTAAGGACACAGGACTAAACAGCAATGCCACAGGAATTTTCAAGCTTGGAGAAAGCAAGAAGCACCTAAATCAAGCCGGTCCTTTTCTGGAAGATGAGAAGACAAGAGAATGGCAGTTAAAACCATGATAAGAATCTAGAATACAGAGAAGCTTACACTACCAGCCTTTACTAAAACATCTGGATCACCTCATGGCGACCACCAAGAAAATTTAGAAAGCGGTCATAATACCAAGGTTCGATGTTGGAAGTAGAATAAGGGTGGGAGTTGGGAGAATTTTAATCAACCCTCAAGCTGCACCAAATACATATTCTAAATAAAATGTGCTCTTACAATATGAACTCAAAGCAAACCACTCAGCTACCCTTCCAGCTGGATATTGTTCATGGGTTATGAAAAGGATCCTGAGACAGACATCTTAACTTTGAAACTCAGTTACCCCACTTAAAGAATGTGTTCTTGGCAAATTCTCTTCATGCCTTAGTTTGATTATTTTCAAAGTGGGGATAATAGCACTACCTAACACTCAGTTTTGTTGTGAGGATTAAATAAAATTAATCTATGTAAAATACTTAGAATACTGCTTGACACATAGACAGTGCTGTATCAGTGTTTGAGATTATTACACTCCTAAAAGTCCCTCCCATACAAATTTCTAGAGCCACCACTGCTTGAGGGCATAATTGACAGAAGTCAGCTTTGGGGTAGGAGGCAACAGGGGAGGGGAAGGAAAATAGCTCTTACATTCACGAGAAGAGCAGGTTTCGTGATGCTTGTTAACTGTACTTTATAATTGTTCAAAGACATAGGAACATGTTTGGTAAATAGGAGCTTACAATGCTTCCTCCTCTTCACATTCTGCTCTTGAGTCCTTACCTCTGCCTGTAGGGTGTGGGGGAAATTTGGTACAGCTGACTGGGCTGTTTGTAGTAGCTGCACTGATTGGATTTTCTCCAGGTAAAATTCTGTTATGGTCCATACTGTTTAAACTTAATGAAGAAGAAAACCTGGCATCAAATATTAGCAGGAAATGTTGCTAGAAAATGTTTTCTGAAGTGTGACAAAGAAGCTTTCATCGAAACCCTTAGCAACTGAGTCATCATATGGCAGTGATGGAATTATGAGTGATTTATATTTTCATCAGTGTATTCTTCTGTATTTTCAAAAATAGGCAATAAATATAAATTGCTTTTATGATCAGGAAAAATATTACAAATCTTAAAAAGGTGAAAAGAGAAAGGTACAAGAGAGTTTAATCTATGATTAACCACAATCATGTACCAAAAGCAAGCAGACAAAACTGTGTTTAGAGAAAGTACTTGAAAGAAAAAAGTATCAACAATCATTTTCTCAGTGGATGATATTATCCGATTTATTTTTCTTTATTTTCCAAGTTTTCAATAATGGACATGTGGTACTTTCATTAGGGAAGAGTGCTAATTATTTTTAACTAAAACATAAAATCTCAAGTAGATTTATCTTAGGTGTTTGAAATACAAGCCTTTGTTTTTCTGCTGCCTGAATTAGGCTTTAAATTTACTGGAAAATTATTTCCTGCTCAAACTATAAAAGAAAAGAAAGCAGGCAGGAGGGGAAAGAGAGACTGTCATAGAATGATGGAGTGAGAAAAGAACAAGTTATTTACGGTTTCCAACCCCTTCTAGGCTTTTAGCACTGCCCAGCAATCCTTTTAGTTGTCTCTAGTCAGCTACTTCTCCCACAACCTGAAGTGGCTACTATAAACCTTCATCACTCTCATCAAGATCCTGTCCCAGCCCACTCTTTGTCTGCAGATGACCTTGCTTCCTACTTCATCGAGAAAATAGCAGTCATAAAGCACAAAGTTCCTTCTCTTCCATCCTCTAGCTTCCATCCCAAGCTCCGCCATATCTTAAAAACTCAACCGTTCAGGAAACGAGAGACAGATGTTCCTATTTCTTTCCAAATTCAACTCTCTTTTTACGCCCCTGGTCCCATTTTTTGTACCTCCCCTGAGTTGTTACTTTAGTCTCTTCTCCACTGATTCCTTCTCTCCATACTATCTCTGAGTTCTATCTCTTCCTCATGCTACTGCCTTCTCTTTCTTTTTCTTCTCTCTGTTTATTTACAACCCAAAGCAGTCTGACATTGATTTGGGGCAGATATTATTATGCTACTACCCCAGAGGTGGTCTCAAACATCCCTATAGCTTCTTAGCTTCCATCTTTCAATTTCTCTGAGTCATCTCTGATTCATTCCTCATCTCCTTCATTTAGTCAAGCATGAATTTCCATCATTTCAATTTCCAAAATATTTATTGAATGCAGCCCCTGCTCTGAATATTCACTGTTAGTTTAGGTCCTCTCATCTGAAATAACTTCTTGAGTAGTCAGCAGACATTTCCTTAACTCATTTCTAATCCGTTCTTCACATGTCTTCATTGTCTTTCTCAAGCATCATGTCATTTATCTGCTTAAAATCTTCCAATTGTAGCCTATGGCTCAGAAAAAGTTAAAATTCTTTACATAGAGTATAAGTCCTTCACAGCCTGGTACTCATGTGTTTTACCAAATTCCTCTCCCTTGCCTTCTGTGATGCACCTTAAGATTTAACACAACAAATGTGCCATGTGCCTCCATGTCCTGTGCCTTTGCATGTGGTCCTTCCTCTGGTTAAACTGTCTTATCTACCTTCTTTACCTGCCAAAGTATTCTTTTTGTTTGTTTATTTGTTTTTACCACTTCCTTCCTTATTTATTATTTTTGTTACAAGTGTACCTAAACCCAATCCCTGAAGTAGTGAAGAAACATGCAAGGTCAAATGCATGTCCTAAACCTGTGGAGTTAATCATGCCTATTTTTTTTTTTAAAGTATCAAAGTTGAGGAAGATGCAGCAAGGGCCACTGTGAAGAATACAGAAAGTGGAAATTAACCCTCAAATCACATTTACCAATGACTGCCAAAGTATTCTTACTTTAAATCAGTGCTTCTCGAATTTTAATGTGCTTACAATTGACCTGAGGATCTTGTTAAAATTAAATTCAGACTCCATCAGTCTGGCCTGGGGCCTGAGAACTGAATTTCTAAGAAACTCCCAGGTAATACCTGGGAACAGGTGATACTGCTGCTAGTCTATTGACAACATTTTGAATAGGAAGAACTGGGCCCAACTTAAACATGACCTCCTCCAAAAGCTTTCTGTCTCCCCCAGCGTTAGTCACTCCTGTCCCTCTGCTGCTATCAGAACACTGCATTGACCTTTCTTACAGTTATTTCATTTTGTGACATAATCATTTGTTATGTTTCTTTATCTCCCACTAAACTGCAACTCTTTGAAGGACAGAGACGATCCCTTGTTCATTCTCACATACTAGCCTCTAACAGTGTCTGGCATATAGTAGACACTGAGGGCTTCCCTGGTGGCACAGTGCTTGAGAGTCCACCTGCTGATGCAGGGGACACGGGTTCGTGCCCCGGTCTGGGAAGATCCCACATGCCGCAGAGCGGCTGGGCCCGTGAGCCATGGCCACTGACCCTGCGCGTCCGGAGCCTGTGCTCTGCAATGGGAGAGGCCACAACAGTGAGAGGCCCGCGTACCGCAAAAAAAAAAAAAAAAAAAAAAAAAAAAAAAAATATATATATATATATAGTAGACACTGATTAAACATTTGTTAAATGAATTCATAAGTGAATAAGTAAACATAGAAATATTCTTGAAGCTAAATTCCAATGGATTCAAAAAATCTTTGTTTTAACTGTAATCAAACCGCATTTATGAAACACCTATAATTCTTATTCATTTTGTATCAAACTTTATAGCTCAGTGCCTGAAATTTAGTAAAACTACATAGCACATTTGTTAGACAGGTGGCTTGCTAGACGGATGGATGGATGGATGGTTGGATGGCTGGATGGCTGAACGGATGGATAAATGCCCAAAATAAAGGGAAGGCTGTAAGAAAAACCAGTATGTTGGGCATAGTCATTCACAAAAAATAAATCAAAAAGAAGAAGACTAAAAATGTATTTATGAAAAATTCAGTAATTCACTTGTTTCTCTATTTGAATATTTCAGGACAAAACACTGAGACACAGTAACACAAACTGAATAAATATGCCATGAATTCATAAATGTGGAAAGGGGTGAATACACTGTAGGAACTGGTAAAATAACAAACTCAAGAGAATGATGTGTTGGAAACAGTGATTACTCTAAAGTGAATTCAAGCTTAACACAATGGAAAGAGAATACTGTTGTTTCTGAGTTCTGAAAATCCTTATCTCATGACCTGAAACTCTGAAAACTTCTTAGGCTGAACCCTATCCCTGCTCTCCTAGTAAGAAAAACTTATACAAAAGACTCTTCAGAGCCAAAACTGAGTTATCAACCAAGGATATTGCCTGTGGTAGTTAAAAGACAGGGAGCTTGTACATCAAAGTTAAAAGTCTTTGGTGAAGCTTAAATCTTCTTAGTCAGTGTTACATTTAGACATCTTGGTTTCTTTCTCAAGCAACTGAAAAAGATAGAATGGTGCTGGGGAGGAGAGTTTAAGTGGAAATGACTGCAAGTGAAAACCACTCCCAATGCCTGCCTATCCCAGAAAGTCAAAGGCAAAATGAGAAACTGGAATAAAAGAGAAATAGCATCTATAAAGGGAAGATTTCTGGGTCATCCTAGTGATTGAGGATATTACCAGAACTCCTAAAGTCAAGAGAAATGATAGCTGTTATAAATAAATAAGTTACAAACAAAGTTATTTAAGTTATAAACAAAGATCACCTGTTTATAATCTGGAGCTAAGAAAAAGAAATTGAAAAAGAAAAATATTCTTGTAGGTATTCCTGTCATAGGTTTAACGGATATGTGTTTTTGTTTTGTTTTTCCATTAACTGTAAAAATATACAATGTTTACCTCTTTAGTCACTCATAAGATATATGACTATTTTAAAAAATATTTCAATATGAATGTCAAAGATCTTTCTGAATAACTCAAAGGATCATTAAAAGGCACATAAAAGGCACTGACATAAATCTACTTTGGAGGACTGGCCAATAAATCTGCAAGTATTTTCTGTCTGCCTTGCATAATCCTTTCTTAGCTACCTTAAGGGATAAGGAATTCAATCTCTACACTGTAGGCAGAGTGATACTAGAGAATATGTCAGGTAATGTTACTCTGCTCAAAACTCCCTCCAATGGCCTTCCAGTTCATGATAAGGTATTCACAAACCTATATGTAGCCCCCTAACACCTCTCTGGCCTCCTCTGCTATGACCCTGTCACTCTCTCACTCCCTTCCAGCCACACTCTTATCCTATCTACCTTACATACTAACCAGGTATACTCCTGATTTAGCGCCTTTGCAGATGTTGCCTCTACCAAGGCTGATCTTCTCACAGGTATCTAAAAGTCCTACCTCACTTGCTCCAGCTCTGAAAAGATGACAGCTTTACAGAGATGCCTTACTTTACCACTCCTCAATGACATTTCCTAAATTTCTATTTTTTTCTATTGCATATATCACTGCCTGGCATGCTCCACATTTATTTGTTTATTTATATTCTGTTCTCCATCCCCTATATCCCAGGAGGAATTTTATTCATTGTTGTATCCTCAGGGCCTAGAACAATGCCTAGTACACAGTAGGAGCTCAAAAAATATTTACTGGATGACTAACTAGTAAAGGGTTAAATATGATGAGGCCACCAAAAGGGATTTGTGGTCTGCTTGATACACGAGTTGTTCCATGAAGGAGGAATAGGAAGGTTGTCACATAGCAAAGGGGTTTCAAGGAGGAGAAACAGCATTTTACGTGAAAGAACTTCATGACAAGAATCAGAGAAGCAAACATGAAAGAATATTTTTATAAATGTTTAAATCCAGTGGAACAGGGAAATGTATATTTTAGAATGCTTCTCATTTAAGATGAGGTTTTCATCTTTTTTAGTGACTCATTCACAAAGGGTTCAAGACATCTCAGGTATTTAAATTTTCCTTTATCATTATGAAATTTACCTCACTATCTTTGGTAATACTTCTTATATTTAAATGTACTGTGTCTGATATTAATATAGACACTCAGCTTTTTCTTTCTGATCGATGTTTGCATGTTTTATCTTTTCTTCATATTCTTATTTTTACCCTATTGGCATATTTATATCTAAACTTTTCTCTAGTAAAAAGCATGTAGGCAGTCTTGTTTATAAATCCAGTTTGACAATCTCTGCCTTTTAATTATAGTTCTTGGCCTGTTTATACTTAATGTAATTATTGATATGGTTGGGTTTAAGAATACCATTATGCTATTTGTTTCGTTTTCTATTTGTCCCATCTTTGTATTTTTTAACCTTCTTTCTTGTCTTATTTTGGGTTTAAATAATATACACAATTTTTTTAATCTCCTCTATTAGCTATTTTACTATACATTTTTGTAGTTTTAGTTATTTTAGGAATTCCAATATTCTTCCTTAAATTTTCATAGTCTACATCAAATTAATATTAAACTACTTCACAGATGAATGTAAGAACCTTACAATAGTACACTTCCATTTACTACATTTGTTTTTTGTGCTCTTGTTTTTTATACATTTTTCTACCTGTTTTATAAATCAAAAACACACGGTTACTATTTTTGCTTTAAAGAGTTAACTGCTTTAAGAAATTAAGAAATGAGAGAAAAAATATTTTATATTTACCCACATATTTACCATTTTGGGTACTCTTCGTTCATTTATGGATATCTGAGCTTCTACCTGGTGTCATTTTCCTTCATTTTGAAGAACTTAATTTAATATTTCTTAAAGTACAGATTTACTTTAAGCTGCTCTCTGCCAGGCCTCACTAAGTTTCATCCTGCATTTGTGATCTTTGTTTCAGTAAGACTTAGTGGTATTTCTCATGTAGATTATTGGAGTTCCTTCTCAGGGTAGTTCTCTCATTTCTAGTATTTTGCCCTGCAAATTCTAGCCACTTCAGCAGGAATAAGCTCCAACATCACTTTTCTCCACCCTTTAAAATTTTTATTCTCTGCCAGGCAGAAAGTTAGGATTTAGATAAAACTCACCTATTTTTTTTTTTTTCAGGGATTACCATCTTTTCTTGTCTGTTGCTGAATGCCCCCAAAACAGCTGCTTTATGCCTTTTGTCCAGTTTTACAGTTGTTTATGGCACAAAAGTAAGTCTGATACCCATTATTCCATCACCTATGAACAATATTTCTTTGATAACATATTTTCATCATAATCTTGGAGTGAAATTAGCCCACTTCAATTAATGGAAAATGCTCACAAAATAATCTAATTGACAAAGCCGGTTATTATCAAACCATCAGTAAATCATATTTGCTTTCTCCCAAAACAAAAGTCTGAATTTATTTTTAATCCAAACAAAGGTATCAATACACCTTTCCAGGACAACAGTCTCACTTCTTCATTCAAAGCACACTGGATGGATATAGAGATAGATAGATAGATAGATAGACAGACAGACACAATGGAACATTTCCATGAATGTGTTATCTAAACACTAAGTACCAATACCTTCAATATTTCTTATGTATCCTTCCTTTGTTTTTGTCTTATGGTAGTGATTTATCTTTTACAATAGTAAATGGATAGAAGTAGTGAGGCTATTAAACAAAAATTGACATCTCTCTTACTGTCTCACTCAATAGTAATCTGAATTCAGAATATGGCAATATGAGTAAAAATAATCTATCTAATTACCTTGATTTTTCCATAACAGAAATATGTAAAAGACATGGAAATATAGGTAGCCCTATCACAGGTTTATGGGGCCTTAGTTAATAGTACTTTGCAGACATCACAATTTCTAAATGTACTTTTATTTGGTGCCCCAGATAATTTTACAGCTAAGCAATATATCATAAGTCTCTAGAAGAAAAAGGTAAAATAGAAACTCCAGTCTGGAGATATTGATTCTATATAGCATAAATTTCTTTCTGCCAATGAGTTATATTTAATTCTATGTTGAATTTTTGTCTTTCATACCTTTAATTATTTTTGTTGTAGTAGTTTGGGAGGTTACTATGACATTTTTTTTCTTTTCCTCATAAGATAAAAAGACATTCTTCTGATCATTCTCTTTGCTCTGATATGATGGGGATGACTTCTTGGTGCTATTTCCCATCATTCCTGTCCCCAGCTACAGCTTAAGTAAGGTCTGGATATTTCTTACTCTTAGGGGAATAAAAGGGACAGAAGAAAAACTAGACCATGCAGATATGGAGTCTTTGGAATAAAACTGATCATTCTCTCTTCTGAGATTTTGTTAAACATCCTGTCCTAGGACTGAATTTTCCTAATTGTAATGTTATATTTCATATGGTTCCCCTAGAATCCTTTACTTTCCACAAAGAAAGCCAGCCTCACTATTTACTTTATCATTTCAGCTGTTTCTCCCCAGCAGCTATTTCCAGAAGCCTTTGCTTATAACTTACTTTCTAATTAGATTTTTACTGGAGATAGGGGTGATGATGTAGGTAAGACCATCGGTAGGAGGTCTGGATGTCACTAGAAGCCAAACTCTGCTGCATATCTCTATTCCACTCTAAAACCTTTATTGTCCATCCTTGGTCACTAGTTTTTAAAGATTGTTGCCTTAGAGTATCTCCCTTGCCTCATTTGGTGGTGGTGGTGGTGGTGATGGTGGTGTGTGTGTGTGTGTGTGTGTGCTGGCTAGTTTTAACTATTTTTTGCTTTTGTAATTAAGTACTGGGAAAGGGAAAATCTGTGCTGCAGTTTCAATATGCCATCTTAATCTAACAGCACCTTTAATTTGATTTTCAGAACAATCCTGAGGACTATTAGCTTTGCCGTTTTAAAGTGCAGAGAGGTTAGGAATGTCAATAAAAAGATTAAGTAATGTTGTAAATTTTTCATGACTTAATATTAGTTGAGCTCCTTCAACATGCCAAACACCCTGCTATATAAGGAGGATACAGGGCTTCCCTGGTGGCACAGTGGTTAAGAATCCGCCTGCCAATGCAGGGGACATGGGTTCAAGCCCTGGTCTGGGAAGATCCCACATGCCCCAGAGCAACTAAGCCCGTGCACCACAACTACTGAGCCTGTGCTCTAGAGCCCGCGAGCCACAACTACTGAGCCTGTGTACCACAACTGCTGAAGCCTGAACGCCTAGAGCCTGTGCTCCACAACAAGAGAGGCCGCTGCAATGAAAAGCCCAAGCACCGCAACTAGAGAAAGCCCGTGTGCAGAAATGAAGACCCAGTGCAGCCAAAAATAAATAAATCAATAAAAAATAATAATGAGGATACAGAAATGAACAAGATATACATAGCCCCTTCCCTCAAGAGCCTACCCACTAGTTGGATAAATAGACACAAACCACCAGTAAAATAAGTTCTGTGATAGAAGAAGGTATACCTCGTAACAAAGATGTCTAATACAATGTCATTGAGAGCTTTTTAAGTTTATAAAATACAAAGTCCAGTGCTGGAATATAGCAGATACTCAGAAGATATTAATTCTCTACAATGAATTGAATGATTGTGTACCTCCAAAATTCATATGTTGAAACTCTAATCCCTGGCGTGATGATATTTAGAGATTGGAAATTTGGGGGGTAACTAAGTCATATGGGTAAAGTCCTTATGTTGGAATTAGCACCTCTATAAGAAAAGACAGGAGAAAGCTTGCTTACCCTCTCTGTTCTCCACAATATAACAAGACACTACTATCTATAAACAAGGAAGATGATCTTGGACTCTCCAGCCTCCAGAGCTGTGAGAAGTAAGTGTTCATTATTTAAACCACCTAGTCTGTGATATTCTGTTATAGCAATTCAAGCAGACTAAGACATTCTCTTCCTTCCTGAACCTCCAAACATCTGCAAAATGCAATGGCATTCTGAATTGCCTACTTCTAATATTGTTGGAAAGAAGCCATTAGACAGTGTACACAGCAAGAATATTTATTATCTCTAGGTATAAGCTGATGAGAATGAAATTCTGAAAGCCAGACCCAGATCAGGCAGGTTAAGGGCAGGCTCTGCTTATGTCAAGACACTGTAACTCAAGAGTTTAGCAATGTGCCTGATATATGTAGGATAGGAAA
Source organism: Phocoena phocoena (assembly GCF_963924675.1). Taxonomy (NCBI): domain Eukaryota; kingdom Metazoa; phylum Chordata; class Mammalia; order Artiodactyla; family Phocoenidae; genus Phocoena; species Phocoena phocoena. The sequence goes on along the minus strand of NC_089226.1, from coordinate 47,944,873 downwards.
CACCTAACGATCAATTTTAAGTAAATAATTAAATGAGGCACCTGTGTGGGTACCAGAGTGGGAGAAATAGATACTTTCTCCCATACTTTCTGTCTGGCCATTAGAATCTTAAGTCCATAATTCTATCTACTAGGTGATAGTTTCAGCTGAATGAAAACATGTTCATCATAAGACCTTGGGTTAAGATTTTCAGCCCGAAACCATGCCTCAGGGTTAGAAGTAATGTTTTAGATTCTCTTCCTTTTGGCACAACTTTTTAAATCCATCAACAGCCACTGACAATATAACAATATAACCCTTCTGGTTATATTGTCAGCCACTGACAATATAACCCTTCTGGTTTTGATGGAATTCTTTATTCTGCACTCTGTATTTGCATAGTGTCTTTCCATCAAGGGGGGACAAAAATCATTACAGGCACTAACAACCTTCCCAATGTCCCTGTCAGAAAAGAAAATTACAATGTTACTATACATGCATCTATCTAACTACTCATTCAATTTCACAAACATTAGGGAAGCCTAGCAACATGTTCAACCCAGTATTTTTTTTAACATCTTTATTGGAGTATAATTGCTTTACAATGGTGTGTTAGTTTCTATTTTATAACAAATTGAATCAGCTATACATATATGTATATCCCCATATCGCCTCCCTCTTGCGTCTCCCTCCCACCCTCCCTATCCCACCCCTCTAGGTGGTCACAAAGCACCAAGCTGATCTCCCTGTGCTATGCGGCTGCTTCTCACTAGCTATCTATTTTACATTTGATAGTATATATAAGTCCATGCCACTCTCTCACTTCATCCCAGCTTACCCAGTATTTCAATGAAGACAAACTTTTAAATAAATTTTCAATTTCAACTCATGCACTAAGGTTCATAATAATGTAGATGCAATAACTTCTAAATCAATTTTGACTAGTACATTTAAGTAGAAAACAGAGATAAAGAGGAAAAAAGTAATACTATTGGATCATTCACTGCAGGTGATAATTTATTTCAAAAGTGTGCCACCTTTAATGGAAATTAGCATTTTCAAGTGCTCCCATCCTTTCATTCATTCATCCATCCATATATCCATGTTTTGCATTCGACAACTCTTTAAGGTCAACAATTATAGTAATAAAAAGTTCAGAAGTGCAAGTAAAACTCATTTTTGTTTGAAATTGTTAAGGAAAACTTCAAAAGAACAACTGAAACCTAATAAACAATTAGGATTTTAATAAGGGTAGATAAACATAGAAAGAATTACAGCTAGAAGAAAAAGTCTGGATCAAACCACATAAGTAGGAAAGAGTGTGTTTAGGAGAAGATGAATCAATCTAAGTAAGTTAACATAAGTACTTATGATCACTTATAAGTATCTATATAAGGAATATAAATAAGAGTATTTGCAGTAGGGAGAAGAGTTACAGGAAACTAGACTGGAAAGGCACTTAGGATCTAGATTTTTGAAGGCTTTGAATGCCAGAATAGATAATATAGAGATCATTTCATTGTTAATGATGAGCCACTAAAAGCTGCTGTAAAATAAGTAAAGAGCCTCTTCTGGAAATCTAGTCCTGGGCAATGTGCAGAATATATATGAGACATTGACTGAAAGTAGGAACACAAGTCAAGAGGCTTCTTCAGTAGATGAAAGCACTATGCACACATCAATTGCTTATATTTTTAACACTTGTGCAGTCAGGATAAGGGAAGGATCAGGTAGATGTGAGGTGGCTTACTAAAAAAAAAAAAGAAATTAAGTCCCTATTCTAAGAACTTTATATGTATTAACTAATTTAATCCTTACAACTAACTATAAGACAGATATTATTCACTCCACTTTATAGATGAAGAAATTGAAGCACGAGAATTCAAACCCAGGCTCACTGTTTCCAAATCCAACATTCTAAAAGTTAATAAAAAAAAAAAAAAGAAAGCTGCCATTTGTTGAGTGCCAACTGTATTACTTTGCTAGGGCTTCCATAAAAGAATATGAAAGACTGGGAGGCTTAAACCACAGAAATTTATTTTCACACAGTTCTGGAGGCTCGAAGTCTAAGATCTAGGTACTGGCAGAGTTAGTTTCTTGTAAGGTCTCTTCTTGGCTTTCAGAAGGACGCTCTCCTCCTGCCTCTTCATATGGTCACCCCTCTGTACGTGCACAGCCCTGGTGTATCTCTGCATGCTCAAAACTCTCCTTATAAGGACATCAGTCAGATCAGATTACAGACAACCCTAATGCCCTCTTTAAAGGCCCTATCTTCAAATACAGTCACATTGTGAAGTACTGGAAATTAGCACTTCAACATAAGAATTTTGGAGGGACACAATTCAGCTCATAACACCAACTATGTGTTAGACATTTTATAAATGTTCTTAATTAAACCTCAAATAACTATATGAGATTCATCCTACATTTAGCAAATGAGGAAATTGAGGTTCTAAAATTTTTAATAACTTGCCCAAATTCACACAGTTAGACTGAGATTTGAACCCAAATCTATCTGATCTTTCCACTTCAGGAATATAAAAACTTCATTTATAAGAAAACTTTTCTGTGAGGACACAATGGGTTAAAATTAAGACAAATCCACCCTTTCCCCTCAAAGTTGCCAAGAACCATGTTTAAAAAGAAGATTTCTAGAAACTACACGAATGTATGTGGAGATGCATAGCCCACAGAAGCAAAACTTCATGAGAGCCATGCCAATCTGCACACATTAATCCATCTGCTGAAATGGCACTTCCCAGCACCTGAAAAGATGCCACTGACTAAGCAAAATGTCACCAAAGAAGTGCCAGAGTTAGATCCAACCATAAAACAGCTACTGCTTCCATAGCAGAAAAGTAATCCAGACTAAGCTTTCATAAATTTACATAAAAAGTTCTTACAGCTTCACATTCTTTGCTAAATGGCAAAAAAGGGAGAAATAAATGAATTTTCTGATTAATTAGTAGAGAAATAAGTGAGATGCCTTAACAAAGAGATTTCTACAAAAATCCTTACAAGAGCCTGAGGCGAGGAAAAAGTAATTAAAATATGTGTAACAGGTGAGTACATGGATATTTACCATGTCAGAGACAGGCTGAAATAAGAGGGAGCTTTGCTTTTTAATTATTCTCCTTTGTAGAATAATCTGCCACTAACAACAAAAGAAACAATTATTAAGAAACATATAATGAGAGCCAATCTCTGTCAGCCCAAAAGTATGCATTATTTCACTGAATTTAAGTAAACTTTTGAAGCCATAGGATTATTTTTGATTAGTTATGAGCTCTTCTACCTTACTTTAAGTTACCTGAGGTCAAGAACAAAAACATATTTATTGGTGTTTGGCTAAAGTGCCTAGCATATAATGGCTCAAAAATCTTTGTTAAACAAACAAATTAAAACTCCGTAACAAATTTCTGAGCATGTACCTTCAGGATATCATGAAGCAAAATGAGACATTTACCCTCTTATCCTGTTCTTTGCCTGACCCTTCCTTAGACTGAGAACACCTGCTGCCTGTCTTGGAGAACTCTGAGACTAAAGATAAAAGAAAGGAGAAAGAAAGGAATAAAAGAGGGCCATACAAAGACCAGGGATGAGAATGTGTCATGAACCAGTGATTATAATCAGTCCCATTTGGGGTACTTGAATCACACACATACACACAAATACACAATAATAGTGGTATTTGCTATGAAATGAATAAGTACAAGTTGTTGTGGGAGTACAGCAAAGTAACACTTAATTCAAAATGGATGAAGAAAAGAATCTGGAAATAGCTTCCCAAAGAAAGGGTTTTTGAGCTATAGTATTAGTAGATAACTTTCATTGTGCACGTTCTATGTGTCAGACACTAAGTATACTATGTGTGCTGACTCATTTAATCCTTACAATAATAGGTACTATTACCACATTTATTTTAACATGTACAGATCACTTAAGTAACAAGTGGCAGAATTAGATTTTGGACAGTCTGACTCTAGAATCCACGTTCTTAATCTCTGTGCTATATTGATTATTTTTTCGTGATCCAGTAGAGTTTGGAAATTTAATCTCTATGAACAATTACTCATTATCAATGTGGGTAGATGAATTCTCTCCACAATGACCTGACCTAGGCTAGATATGATGGCCAAGGATTACAGGATGAGAAAATCCATTCATTGTTCTGTGCTCTCTCAGGATCTTGATTTAAGTGGAACTCCACAACACTAAGAACCTCACCCTATCTTAATGGCTGGAAGCACTGATGCTCACTACTACCTATATCAGCTGTGTGGGAATTCTTTCTGTCACTGTGTTTTCAGGGGTTTTCTTTAGTCCTATCCCCTCCCCCAACAACATCATCCTCCTGCAGTTAACTTTGGGTAATCTAATGTGTTGTTTTATTATATATTATATTAGAGACTTCATGGCATTACATTTTTCTACTTTGAAACATTTCCTTTTAATCTGTCTGATGCTCCATCTATGTAAGGGCCTATGAAATAACTAGCCTTGGCTAAGTAATTATGTGTTGCTGACATATTTGGCATCACTCTCACTTTTTTTTCAGTAGCAAAAAATTTTCCCTGACTAAATAGGGATTATCATTCCTTAAAACAGCACTTCTAAGAAATTTTACATGATTTCTCACAATAGGTCATGACCTTTGTGCATACTTCTCTGGAGGCAAATATCTTGCATTATAGTAAGTTGTTTACATGTTGGTCTTGCTTTGTCCCCTCACCAAAAAGAAACCAAAAACAAGACTATTAAATCTTCATTTATTCATTCATATATTTACTCATTATATGAGCACTTAGTAAGTACATAATGTGTTTCAGACCTTGTTCTAGGTCTGGAAATAAACAATGAATGGGACATGGGTCACACTGCCAAGGCCCTCAAACTTTGATGATGGAAACAGAAATTAAATTTAGTCAAAAAAGGACAGTAATAATACCATGTATGTGGGAGAGAATAACTATCTCGGAGAATAATTGCCACTTGTTAGTTGAGTAACATTGTTACTTAAGTGATCTGTACACGTTAAAATAAGTGTGATAATAGTACCTATTATTATGAGCATTCAATGAGTCAGCACACATAAATATACTTAGAACAGTGTCGGACACATAGAATGTGCACAATGAAAGTTATCAATACTATAGCTCAGACATCCTCTTTTTGGGCAAGCTATTTCCAGATTCTTCCCTTCATCCACTTTGGATTAAATGCTGCTTTCCTGTGCTCCTATAACAACTTATACTTACCCATCTCATAGAAAATACCACTATTATTGTGTATTTGTGTGTATGTGTGTGATTCAAGTACCCCAAATTAGACTGATTATCCTCTTTGGTTCATGACACATTCTCATCCCTGGTATTTACCTGGCCCTCTTTTTATTTCTTCCCTTCTCTTTAGTAATACAATATCAGCAAACCACCGCTTGAAACAGAAACTAGAAAATGACAATAACTTCTATTTACTTTTGGGGCTGATCGCAATCCCAGCCCCTGAAACTATCCTGACTACTATCCTAAATTGTATCATAGGTTTCCTTGGCTTTATATGTATAAGTGCATACTTTTATGTGAATATTTACATATATTTACACATAGACTTTCACTATACATGTATATGTATATATACATGTACATATATAAAATTTTCTATTCATATATGTTCTGAGAAAAAATGTGTCATTTAGATTTAGTGTTTTTACTTTATGAAAGGCTTACTTATTTATGTAAACTTTTGGGACCCCCTTTTTCACTCAATATTACATTGTTAAAGTTGACCCATATTTTTGCTTGTGCTTTAGTTTCTTCATTTTGAATACTGTATAATATTACATTGCATGAACATAACACTATCCATTCTTTTGTAAATGGATATTTAGGTCATTTCCAGGTCTTTACTATGGTGACATGTTATGAATACTTCTGTAAATGTCTCCTGTACAAAATTTTCAAAAGTTTCCCTAGGGTATATATCTAGGACCAGAAATGCTGGCCCATAGAATACGCAAATGTTCTATTTTATAAGATAATGCCAAACAGATTTGCTGTGCCAATTCATGCTCCCACCAGCAATACATGAGATCCTGCTGTTCCACATCCTCTCCATTCGGTATTGTCAGTCTACTTTTCCCACCTAAATGTATATAAAATGGTATTTCCTCTTAGACTTGTTTTGCTTTTCCTTGATTATAATAAAGTTTAACATTCCTTCATATATTTATTGACCACATGTGTTTCCTCATCTGTGAAATGCCTGACTATTTCTCTTTTGAGTTACGTGACATTTATTAATATGTTGTTCATCAAATATTTGTGAAATAAATCCTGTGTTGATGATACGTATTGTACACATCTTACAGTTTGTACTTTGGTTTTTCACTTTCTTAAAATGACATGATGAATAAAAGTTCTTGTATTTTAAAGTCAAATTTATCACCTTTTCCATATGGTTAGCTCCTCTTCTATTTTAAAAAGTCATTCCCTATCTCCAATATTAGAGTAGTGTTCATATATATATTTTGTTAAGGTTTTAAAGGTTTGCCTTTGATATTTAAATTCTTCATCCATGTGGAATTGATTTTTGTGCATGGTGGATAATAAGGACCTAACTTTTCTTTCCCATGTGTATGAAAAATTTATTGAATAACTCCTCCTATCTCCACTGATCTTATTATACCACCACTTTTTTTTTTTTTTTTTTTTTTTTTTTTTTAAACATCTTTATTGGGGTATAATTGCTTTACAATGGTGTGTTAGTTTCTGCTTTACAACAAAGTGAATCAGCTATACATATACATATGTTCCCATATGTCTTCCCTCTTGCGTCTCCCTCCCTCCCACTCTCCCCATCCCACCCTTCCAGGCTGTCACAAAGCACCGAGCTAATATCCCTGTGCCTTGCGGCTGCTTCCCCCAGCTATCTACCTTACTACGTTTGTTAGTGTGTATATGTCCATGACTCTCTCTCGCCCTGTCAAAACTCACCCTTCCCCCTCCCCATATCCTTAAGTCCGTTCTCCAGTAGGTCTGCATCTTTATTCCTATCTTACCCCTAGGTTCTTCATGACATTTTTTTCCCTTAAATTCCATATATATGTGTTAGCATACGGTATTTGTCTTTTTCTTTCTGACTTACTTCACTCTGTATGACAGATTCTAGGTCTATCCATCTCATTACAAATAGCTCAATTTCATTTCTTTTTAAGGCTGAGTAATATTCCATTGTGTATATGTGCCACATCTTCTTTATCCATTCATCCGATGATGGGCGCTTAGGTTGTTTCCATGTCCTGGCTATTGTAAATAGAGCTGCAATGAACATTTTGGTACATGACTCTCTTTGAATTTTGGTTTTCTCAGGGTATATGCCAAGTAGTGGGATTGCTGGGTCATATGGTAATTCTATTTGTAGTTTTTTAAGGAACCTCCATACTGTTCTCCACAGTGGCTGAACCAATTCACATTCCCACCAGCAGTGCAAGAGTGTCCCCTTTTCTCCACACCCTCTCCAGCATTTATTGTTTCTTGATTTTTTGATGATGGCCATTCTGACTGGTGTGAGATGATATCTCATTGTAGTTTTGATTTGCATTTCTCTAATGATTAATGATGTTGAGCATTCTTTCATGTGTTTGTTGGCATTCTGTATATCTTCTTTGGAGAAATGTCTATTTAGGTCTTCTGCCCATTTTTGGATGGGGTGGTTTGTTTTTTTGTTATTGAGCTGCATGAGCTGCTTGTAAATTTTGGAGATTAATCCTTTGTCAGTTGCTTCATTTGCAAATGTTTTCTCCCATTCTGAAGGTTGTCTTTTGGTCTTGGTTCTGGTTTCCTTTGCTGTGCAAAAGCTTTGAAGTTTCATTAGGTCCCATTTGTTTATTTTTGTTTTTATTTCCATTACTCTAGGAGGTGGGTCAGAAAGGATCTTGCTGTGATTTATGTCATAGAGTGTTCTTCCTATGTTTTCTTCTAAGAGTTTGATAGTTTCTGGCCTTACATTTAGGTCTTTAATCCATTTTGAGCTTATTTTTGTGTATGGTGTTAGGGAGTGATCTAATCTCATACTTTTACATGTACCTGTCCAGTTTTCCCAGCACCATTTATTGAAGAGGCTGTCCTTTCTCCACTGTACATTCCTGCCTCCTTTATCAAAGATAAGGTGTCCATATGTGCCTGGGTTTATCTCTGGGCTTTCTATCCTGTTCCACTGATCTATCTTTCTGTTTTTGTATACCACCACTTTTATATATCAAAGTTTCAAATACATAAGTCTGTTTTTAGGTTATCTTTCATTCTTGGTAATTGGTGAATACCAGGGACTGTAACATACTGTCATAATTACTATAACTTTATAATAATTCTTGGTGCCTGGTGGTGAAAGGCACCCCTCTTTACTCTTCTTTATAAGTATCTTGCTTATTCTTGACACCTGCTATTCCATATAAATTTTTAATAACGTTATCAAGTTCCAAGAAAAATACTGTTGGGAATTTTGTAGATGACACTCTACATATAGACCAATTTGTAGAAAAATTGACATTTTTATATTAAATATTCCTATTCATGAACATAAGATATCTTTACTTATTTTGATCTTATTAATACCTCAATAAAGTTTTGCATACTTACTTTTTTGTTAGACTTATTACTAGATACTTGATTTTTGATGCTATAATAAATGCCTTTTAAAGTTATGTTTTCCAGTTATTTGTTACTAATGTTCAAATATACAACTGATTTCTGCTTAATGGTTTTATATTCACCCCCTTACTAAACTCTATTATTTCTATTAACTTGTTTATAGATTTTTTTGGAGTAGTTAATAGTAGACAATCATATCATCTACCAAAATTTTTGATTTTATTTCCTCTTTTCCAAACCTTAGTTCCTTAATTTCTTTTTATTGTTTTATAACATTATATAGGACCTCCTATACACTGCTAACTAGAACTGGACATAACGGCCATTCTTGTCTCAATTCTCAATTTTAAAGGGAATATTTCTTACATTTCTCAATTTAGGCTGTGTGTGTGTGTGTGTGTGTGTGTGTGTGTGTGTGTGTGTGTGTAAGAGGAACTTTATCAGATTTAAGGACATTCTTTTCTATGCCTTTGATGGTTAGGTTGTAAGTTTGCTAATAAAAAGAATCAGATTAGCAAATCAAACTTATATGACTCTAAGATCTTACGCAGTACCAAACTTTGCTAATAATTTTAAGGATGGAAGCAATCAAGAGGCACAAGTAAATCAAGGAGAGATCTAGGACATCCCACATGGCTCTTCAAATCCTTACTTCTTGCATTAGACACACCATCTGGCCAGAATAGATGAGGTCTCTAACTAAAGTTTGTGAGACTTTACACATGTTTAGGTTATAAACCATCTGTTTTATACCCCAAGTAGTTGTATAGTTTACATGACATTTTCTGAGTAGCCATGTCTCATAAATCCATAGATTACAATTTATTTACCATAAGCAATTCTATCCCAGAGACACAGTGAAAAGAACATTCCATATATAAGGATTCTCCTCCTAGTAAATATCATTTATATGTCTACTTATCAAAACGTCAGTTATCAGCATGTATAAATGCGTATTAGCCTAGGTCACCTGCCAAAGATCACACCACCCATGCCCAGTAATAGGAAGAGAAATAGATTACAGGCCAGTACTTCAACTTCATACCCAGATCAAAGTCTTCTTCATTCCAAACTTTAAAAAGGTTAAACCATCATCTTCTTGCATCCAGTGTTACTATTGACAAGTCTGATGTCAATTTGATTCTTGTTCCTATCAATATGATCTGCCCTTTCTCTTTGGAAATTTTTATAAACTTCATTTTGTCTTTTATATTCTTAATTTTTCTATAATGTTTCTTAATGTGGGTCTCATCTTTTCAGTCTGGTATTTTGGACCCATTATTTTTAGGTTAGTCATCTTTTTAAATTCTTACTTCTGTGGAATCTACTTCCATTACTTTCTCAAAAATCATCTTTATATTTTTAGTTTTCACTTTTCTGGAACTCCTATTATCCAAATATTGGCACTTCAGTTTCTATCCTCTATTTCTCTTGATTTGTATTTACATATTGTATGTATTTAGCTGCTCTTGTTTCTTCCTTGAACAATTCCTCTTTGCTTTCAAGTTCCTAATCCATTTTTTAGCTATATTCATTCCATTATTTATCTTATTCTATTTACTGTGCTCTTTATTTCAAGTATTATATTTCTTATACAAAATATCTGGATCCTTTTTATATTTTTTCTTTTTCTTACAATTCTAATATCTTAATTTTTTGATGGGTCTTTATGCTTATCTGATATTCTTATCCTTCTGTTCTAACAATTCTGATTTATAATACATGGCATCTATAATTTGTTTGTTGCCTTTTTTCTGTTTGAAGTTGTTGTGCTCCTCAGATGTCTCATTACATTTGCCTATGAATTTATATTCCACTCTGGGTATCTAAGCACTGCCCCAAATTAATAAAGCCCCAACCCCAAGTAAGTGGGTATCAGAAGTCTGAGATGTAGTTGTCAATTCCCAGAATGACCAGTCAGGCATTGGGTGTCCCAAGGCAAAGGCAGAAAACAATCAAGAGCAGAACTCAAGTGGTTTCTTTCCCTAATTTAACTTCTTAGAGCCTCATTGGCCAAACCTGGCCTAGGCTACAATTATCCCCCTACCACCAACAGTTCAAACACCCATCTGTCTATCCACAGGTTTCTTATTATTCTTAATAGCTCTTGGGTTTCTATCAATAGTTGACCTTGAGGGAGGAAGCTAGAAGCCTATGTCAATTTTGTATTTTATCAGGAACAGGATTCATAACTACAATTGTTTATTTAGTTCTCTATGTTTTCCACTATGACTAGACATTGAGCTTCTTAAATTCAGAAATTATACCAATTTTACATCCCTAGACCTATACAGCATATGGTGTATAGCTGACATTAAATAGATAATTCTGGGTTGAATGAATAATCTCTTTACTTAAAGTTGGAAATATTTCACTAAAACCTTTCTCCTGTGATCACAAGTTACCACTGGTCTCTTCTTTTATGGCAGCCTATCACTTATCAAGCAGCTATGTTTCCCTGGAGAAGCCACTTAAGCTCTCCAGCCCTCTGTTTCTCGTCTAAAGGGTTCAGTGCAGCAGTAGGCCTTACCATGTAAAAGACATGAGACAGGTCTTTTATTTCAAAGTTAAAGAGAAAAGAGCCACATGCCAAAGCAGCCAAAGAGCATATTTATTAACATAGTTAAGTTGTTCCATAATTTCACTTACTTATTCTTGAAAGCAAGGACCATTTATTTCTAGGGAGAAATCAAATTGTGGAATTTCCCAAAATTTCAACATAAGGTCAAATTCTAAGTATTATGAATTATAGAACTTTCCAGGGAGACAGAATAATGTAGTAAACAGGAAAGCCTAGAGAGACTCTGGCTTTTAATTCCAGCTCTGCCATAAACCACCTGCCTGACTTTGAATAACTCATTAAATATCTCTAAATATTTTCCTCAATTTGAAAATCAGAGAATTATAGATGCATAATGACATAGAAGATAAGCTTAGGTTGAAACCTAGGTTTCCCACTTTCTTCCTATGGTACTTACATCAATGTCTTAACCATTTTAGCTTTAGTGACCGTATCTTGAATAAAGTTAGTATCACTTCTTTCTTAGAGTTGCTATAGTTTCAATGACATAAGGCATGTAAAGCACCTTGCACAGCATCAGTTATATATGAAGTGCTCCTAAAATGTTAGTTTTTTCACAACCACCCCACATTTTTTCAGGTGGGGTGCAGCTTTCAGCTTTATATAGTTATAAATATAGATGATTTATTGAATTTAAGCCTATTTCTCTAATCCAAGAGGATGCCTACCAAAGTTTCCACATTGTATTATTTCTCCTGAGAGCTAACAATTTCTTTTAGATGTCAACTTTTAGTCATAAGTGATCTAGAAGTTAAATAGGTGTACTTCAATGCTTCTAGGTGTTAAACATTCAGTCATCACTGGCTAGTGGTAAAAGTTTATGCAACGAGAGGAAAAGCAAAGCGATATGCATATATCATTTATATTATAAACATCAGCAACTGCTCCAGTGACATAGTCATCTACCAATGATATACTAGAGAATTATTTATGCATTGGGGCAAAAATATGGAACTCAACATCTGTGGTTTAAAAAATGTATGTGTTACTCCTTATAGCTGTGAAATGAATGGCAACCGTAATGGGATGATGTAATGAATTTATGTCAAGGGCCAAAGGAAAGAAATGATAATCATAGTCAGATTGCTATTGGTACCTTTATTTTTGGCAGCAAAAATAAATATCTATTAATTATACTAAAATGAAATGTGTTTGAGTATAGCACTAAGGAAACAGCTCCAGTTAAATTATTACATGTGTCAATGATCAGAGACAAATGAGTATGTGCCAGGAAGTCTCTACTGAACTATTTACACAATAGACCCATCAAGTAAGTGATATGGTTCAATGGTTTCTGTGAAATTAAACACTGCATCATGGTAGTTGTATTAGAATAAGAGTAATCAGAACTCTTGCCAGTGATCCAAATGTTGATCATGGGACAATTTCTCACCTATCACAAGGGCTCTTTAGTAAAAGGTATCCCACAGGATTCAATTCATTTTTTCCTGTTCATCCTAAAAAGCCAGCAACACAGCATCATAGATAGGCTTGGGGGTTTTGAGTTAAGTAGGATTTTATGCTTCAAACGTTTATTTCTTCTAATCATAAAAGTAAATTAATAAATTCATTCATTTTTGTCATCACTGTGAAATTTAAGAACCCTATAATAAAGACAAGATTCTAGAAATAAAAACAGGGCATCAAGAAGGAAATGAAAGTGGCTTCAGATACATATTAACCCTTGAATAATAATTTGGCTGAGTATATCCAGCTAAATTTTTAACATCTTCTCTTGGATATCTAAAAGGAATTCCATGCTCAGCCTGAAGAAACTTGAATGCCAGATCCTCCCCAACTCAAACTTGCTCCAATTATAGCCTCTTCCACTTCGGCTGATGTCCATTCCTTCTTTCTACTGCTCATAATGGAAACCCTGAAGACATTCTTGACTTCTTGCTCTCTTTCACAGACAAAACTAAAATGTTAGGCAATATGTTGGCTTTACCTTCAAAATATATCAAGAATCCTAACACTGCTCATCACTTCCATTGCTACCACTCACTAACATTTCCTACCTGGATTATGCAATGGTCTTCTGCCTAGTCTCCTGAATTTACTCTTGGCTTCTATAAACTATTCAAACAGCAACCAGAGTCATCCTTTTAAATAATGGCAGATCATATCACCTTTCTGCTCAACACTCTGCAGTAAATACCCATTTGCTCAGAGCAAAAGCCAAAGTCATTAAAATAACCAACAGAAACAAACCCAAGTGACCTGACTCTCCATTCCCTGTCTGACTTCACCTTCTAGATTCTACTGCTCCCCCTCTCATCTACTCTACTCCAGCCTCACTGTCCTCTCTGCTTTCCCTAAAACACAGAAGGCATATTCCTAAGAATTTTTAGACTGGTTGTTACCTCTGTTTGCAATGTTCTTCCACTAAATATCTATACAGACAATTCCTTCACCTGCTTCAACATTGCTCACTTTTCATATTCTCTACAATGCCTACCCTATCATATTTACAATTGCAACCCACTCCCACTCCAATACTGCTCACCCTTACCTACTGTACTTTTTATTTTTCCATAGAACTTTTCTTTTTTTAACAAACTACATTAGTTATTTATTTATTATTTTTAGTGTGTCTTTCCCTACCCACCACCCACCTGGCTAGAATGTGAACTCCAGAATGGTAGGGATTTTTATTTGTTTTGTTAAAGGATCCATTTTGAATGCTTACAACACTATCAACAAAAGTTTAAAACTCAAAAAACAGGTAGTAGATAAGTACTCAAGAAACAAAGAAATGGATACAACATCAGACTAGCCTTAATGAATACCGAAAGACAGTGCAGCAAAGTTATTCATTTCAGAGGAATATTAACCTTGAATTCCATACCAAAACTATCTATCCATAAATGATGAGGGTAAAATAAAGTCATTTTTTAAAACTTTGTATTTTGAGTATAATATCATACTTAAGGAAACACTGCAACAAATAGTACAAGGATTTCTCACATACACTTCATGCAGATTTTCCAAGTGGTACCATTTTATGATGTTTCTCTCTCTCACTCTTTCTCTGTCTCTCTCTCTCTGTCTCTGTCTCTCTCTCTCTCTCTCAACTATTATTTTACCATCTAGTTCTATGTGCCAGATAAAATAAAGCAAACATGGAGTTTTAAATGAGTACAATGGAGAATCATTCTCATTAACTAAATTTATGATGTCTTCATGAAAACAGTTGTATTTGATAGTAGTCATATAATTACATAATAGTTGAATAATTTTATTGTACTTTATAATTGAATACTTATATTTGTATAGTTGTTAAATAACATTAACATGAGTCTATAGCCAATCTGAACATAGAAGATACATAACGATAACTAACAAGTGTATCCAATTAGTATTAGACAGTAACTAGACATTTAGTATAACTAAAGAGCATTGTTGCTTTAGCTGGGGAGTCCACTAGAATACCATTCCAGAACCTCTTCTAAACATATGTAATTTGTAATGGCACTCTGAAATTTCATGTATATCAATCACTGAAATAACAAAGTACACATTTTATGCTAATAAAATTTAATGTTAAAATCAAATAATGTTTATTTTGCTTTCTTCTATCATCATTTATAAAAATAGAAGTCCTACTTTAATCACACATTTTCTTAAATCACTGTATGCAAGTTTATCCCATTTATCCTAAATATAACTAAGGATAGCCCTTTTGCTATCATACCATTGGGAAAATGTTAAAGGAAGAAATAGTGAAGAAAAAGAAATAAAATTATTTTTATTATTTTTTAATACCATGTGGCTCAACGGTAATGCTATTACTGCTGCATCCATCTACCTCCTCCTGGGCCTGAGATCAGCAGAGTTGGCAGAGGAAGGAATGAAGCATGACTCATTGATGACCATTGGAATATCCTTTAGGTCTTTACTCAAACACCATCTTTTCAGTGAGTCCTTCCTGGTCATTCTACCCAAAATTACCCAAACACTTCCTACAGCCCCTTCCTGCCTAATTTTTTCCCTTAGCATTCATCACTAACAAACTGTATGTTTTACTTATTCAATCTTCTTATTGTTAGTAATTCCTAACACCTATACTTTAGGTGACAACGAAGCTTTCCAAGCTTTCCAAACTTTCCAGGGGGGTGCATACCCAAAGGCTGCCCTTATTTCAGAGACAAGAGATAGCCAAGGAACTTACAGCAGAATATTTTCCAGCTCCCTAGAAGTCTGATTATCCAAGTTCAACAAAGAGATTGAAGGCTCAGTTTGATATCCTAAGTATGAACATTAATATATAGACTAGCTCATCATCTTCCCAAATCAAAGGACTATATATATTACATATTTCTGTTGGTCCTTGTATTTCAATGTCTCAGCAACTCAATCAGCATTTTCCAGTCATTGTTTTGGTCTCTTTCCAAATTCAATTGTCTTGACAACATTCATTTTCTGTAACTTGCCACCCTAAAGAAGCTTAGGACCTTATTTTTTTCAGCTCTGTGATCTCAGATGCCAACCTTCTATATATTATTGTCAGTGTACTCTCTGTCATTCCAACCTAGAAATGTAGACCAGATACATAGTCATCATCTTTCATATCTGTACATCACATTTTGTTTTTCAAAGCACTTTCATTCTCAATATCTCACTGGACTGTGTGAGATAGCTAGATCAAGCATAATGCCATAGTAATGCCATTTTACAACCAAGGGAACTGAGGCCTAATCTGCTTAGTGACTTACCTAGGTAACGGCAAAGCCTATGTTAGTGTTCTCGCTGCCTCATTATTTAGCCCTGATATCATGCCAGCATATTTACACCCTTTTGTTGCAACCACTCTTGCAAAGTACATTAAGACTATTATTATTTTAAAGTTGTAATATGTTTCCATTCCTGGCTTCATTCAGTTAAACGTTCTCAACATGATTGATTTTGTTTGAATTAAAGCTTTTCTCCAGTTCAAAAAACAAAGAATATTTAGAGACATGCTTCAAAATCAGCAAAAAAATTTTCCGACCTTTCTGCTGGCCAGCCATGTCTCATGGATATGAGTTAGGGTGTAGCAGCTTATAATCACAACTGCAAAGTATAGAAGTTGTAGACTGGGAGAGGAGTGGATGTTAGGATGGAGGTGGCAATGGGAATGAGAGGAAAGAGATAGAGATTCCTAGTGACTTTTTGTTCAATAGGGATGATCGTTCCATTTAAAGTAGGCAGTCTGAAGCAAGGTTACTAAGCCCATATACGGAAAGATATGTGGATGTGCTTAAATGTGAGAATGTCAGAGAGCTAAGCAAAGAATAATTACCAAATTTGAGAATATACAACTATAGCATGATTTTGCATCATTCCTATGGACACACTGGAGGGATTAAGGATAGTCTGGTAACCAAAGACAAGGTGTCACAGATTCAGACTTGGGAATCTTTTGGCTAGAGAAAAAATTCTAGGGATAATATTTAGTACATAGGTTTGTCAATAATATTGGAGAATATTTCAAAATTCCAAATGTATTCAGCAAAATTAATTTGTTCTTAGAGACAATATAGATCTAGGAATGTTTTTAAAGAGTGTAGACACAATAAGCATTAAAAAAAAAGTTCCATTATTAAATGTTGGAAATAAAGTATGCTTTATGAATGCCTTAGGTTTCACTAATTCTGCTGGGGATTATTATTTTTACTGCTTTATTTCTAGAGTTCTTATGTTCACTTGGGACTACGTATAATTTTTTCAGATATATCATAGTTTATGGTCATGTGCCATGAGATTGAAAACTAGTTACAACTACATATTAAGCAACTACTATTTTGATGCTGGGAAATATTTACCTGTAAGAGTAGATGCAACTTAAGAAACAGTGTTGGACTGTGGTACATTCAGACAATGGAATATGATTCAGCACTAAAAAGAAAGAAGCTGTCACATTATGAAAAGACATAGAGGAACCTTAAGCGCATACTACTAAGTGGAAGAAGTCAATTTAAAATGGTTAAATACTGTATGATTCCAACTATATGACACTTTGGAAAAATCGATCCACTAAAAAGATCAGTGGTTGCCAGGGGCTGGAGTTGGTTGCAGGGGAGAATAAGCAGAGCACAAGGATTTTTAAGGCAATGAAAATACTCTGTATAGATGGATAATGAATATGTGGATACATATTTATTGTCTGTCTGCTATGCATCAGTCACTGGATTAGTTTAATGCACAATTAATATCTTACAATATACATTTTTATTCTGTTTAGCAAATTGTCATAGCAATGCACCTATCTCAAAATCTGTACTCAATTATTGTACTGATTTTTAAATAAAATGATGAAGAAATTAACCCTAAAAAGTTATACATGCAGCTGAGGCTCCATAGCTCAGGGGTTAGAGCACTGGTCTCATAAAAAGTTATGCATGCACTTTTCTTGTGATAATATGGTTTAAATTCACTGCCCAGTTTTGGAGGGGAGTCTCATGCTGACTGCATCCTTTACTTGCAAGAAGAGTATTATTCATCCAATACTTAAAATATAATTATTTAGCATCTGCTATGTTCCCAGAACTCTTTTAGGCACTTGAAGATACAAAGATGAGTAGATAATAGAGCTATAATTTAGTGGAAGAGAAATATAAACAGCTAACAAAAATTAAATGTGATAAGAGAAATAATCAAAGGTGCAACTAGTGAAGTAGTGAACTTTAAGCTTCGAGACCTCTCTCTTAGATAAGCGTCTCCCAAGCCCTAGGAAGAGTCCTAAGAATGTCTTCCATGGTCATATGTTTTTGTAAAATTTATAAAAATATAAGATATTTTAACCATAAATGTTTAAGATTTTTATGTCTTTCCATTCCAACTTTTCCATTATATCTCCCATGAACAAGGTATCACTGGAATGACCAAAGGCATCTTGGAGATTTAGCAAAGGAGTTATTGAGTAGGGAACACATTTAGTTTGAATTTAATAGACTTGACTTAAGAAGTTCACAGTCACTTCTGTCAATAGTTAGATTGTTATCTTTCTCAGGATAAAAATGGTTTCTAAGTACACTCCTACCATCCAATGTGGCAGGGCAAGAGGTGGCATTGTGATATGAGCATGTCCTGTGATACCTGGAACCAGAACTGCAGAAAGTGGAGGAGAAAAAAGTCTGAATATATGATGCCAGAAAATAGTCTGTGGAAAATTCTTCCAATCATTAGACATGTAATACTGTATTCGGTTTTCATTAACACCTAGGCAAAATGAAAGTTCTCACCTGCCAGGTTTATACTTGATAATACAGCAAATATAATTATAAATGTTCCATAGTGTTTTCTTTTTTATGGGAATCAAATGAAATAGGCATTATCGGAATTCCTGTTCTTAAACAGTACAAATCTGCAGCAACTACAATAAATCATAAGCATGTCTCTAATAGCACATATATGAAAAACTTGACACATTTTTTTCCAAATTTGAAGATCTTAAAACATCCTAAAATTTTACTAATATTAAATAACAAATAACAGCTAAAGCTAAAAGAAACTTTCCAAAATTATGAATAAGAAAACAAATTTTGATCAACCACAGCAGAGAAAAGATAGAAAAATGCTTCAACTCTCTCTATAGAAAATAATATTATAAATCTGGCATCTTATTAAGAGCTTATTATTGAGTATACAGCCAAAAAATAGGGGAAAAAGTGTTATAGAAGTATGTTAGCCATAGTTAATTAAAATGTCACGTAATATTTCATGATTTTGTGATATTTACTTTCCACTTTTTAAAGTTTATAACTGATTATAATACATTTTTATTCTATATAAATGCTCACTTTCTTATCTAATTTCATACTGGTAATTTTATGTTCTTTACATGAAAGAGAGGCTCCCAAGTTACAAAATCTTCAGGCCACACAAAACCTAGATCTGCTATAATACTTCTTTTTCATCTAAATTTTCCTTTCTCATAAGATAGCAAAGGTCAGTGCCCAGTGATGGAGCTCCCTCAGGCCAAGGCTGATGGAGGGAAGGAATGCCAAACAGAGACAATGAAACAAAGGCATTGAGATCTGAGCCTTAACTGAAATGGGGAAGGCAACCCAACTATACAGCCAACACAAGCAAGTATTCACAAATGGATGTAAAAACTAAAGTTTTTGAGTCAGGGTTATCAGAATAGTAGCACTGAGTCAACTGAATAAGATGGAGTGTGGTCTTTGATGACTGTCCAGAGAAGCTGTTGCAACTCATTCTGATGTGGTGGAAGAAAGGGATGGCTAAGGAATGATGCTGGAAAAATCACTCCAATATAAGTTCTTATGTATCAATTTGCTAAATAGAAGTAAGTGGCTAATAACAAACACTAAGCGGAAAGGAAAGCATGAATTGGTAAAAAGGGCCAAAAAAAAGAAAAAAAAATATATACACATATACATATACACACACAAAAGTATTAGCAAATACCAGAATTTGAATATCTAGGGTAATCTACTGAATCTATCCCTCCAGCAATGAAAACTAATTAATCTAAACCAGTGTTTCTAAAATTGAGACTCCTGGATGTAATCTCAGGAGTCCATAGGTTCTTAAATTTGAGGAAACTGGTCTAAATCTACTGGTAAAAATCTCTGAAAATTGTCCAGAACTTATACCACCTATTTATTCATATTTATTTATTATTATATATTTATTATACACACACAATTATTTCCTATATTTGTGAGTATATTTAAATTAGTTTCTCTTGATTTAAATAAATTTCTATTTTTCCCTATATAACTGTCTAGTATAATATTGATTTATTTTAAACCTTAGCTTTCTATAGTCTACTGTGAAACACACAAACATAAAATATTATTACATTTATTGATATTTTCTCTGATGTTGTTTTTTCACCACTGGAATAATAAAGTTCCTGACCAGTGGCCTCAGCAGCATTACTCAGCTAAAACAGTCAAATACTGAAAGCAGATTTGCAGATATTTGCAGCTTTACTCAACAAGATAGCTGGACACAGAACTTAGGTGTTGTCTGTGAGCCAGAGATCAATAATTAAGAACTGTCTCAGAAAAGTGAGACTATGAAAACTAGCCTAGCTTGTTTCCTAAAATCTGAGAGAAACAGCACAATCTGAATAGTAATGGAAGTAAAAATCAAAGAGGTGGTTGGCCAAAAAATTCCACTCCTAGGAATCGCTTAAGGAAACAATCACATGTGGCAAAACAAAATTAATACATAAGACATTTTGTGGGAGGATTACTTATAAAGTGTAATATTGTAAACAAATTAAATGTAATAGGAAACTGGTAAGTAAGATAAAGTACATATTATCACAATTATCCTCTACTCATTAAAAATCATGTGGGAAAGAATATTTATCAAAGTGGAAAATTATCAAAAAAAGAAAAATATCTATAATATATTACTAAGTTAAAAACAGACTACAAAACAGTATGTGCAGTATATAATTTTGTAAACAAAAATATTCATATGCTTATGTAGGAAAATACTAGAAAGACATTCCCTAAAAGCCCACTGTTTATCTTGTGTTATGGCATTATTAATGATTTGCTTTTTCATTCTGTTTTTAATTTAGGCACATTTATATTTTCCAAGTTTTCAACATTAAGAATTATTGCTTTGTTATTAGAAAAAAGTCATAAAAAACAGGAAAAAAAGTCACGAAATAATAGTTGAAAAGTTGAAAATATTTAACTCTAGCCCTTGACTGCATGATTTCACAGGAATCTTGGTACAGTTAATTACTGACAATTTTTTTCCTCCAACATCAGTTATCATATTTATTTCCAATAATTATAATAGTATATATATCATTTGGTTGGAGAATCTTAAATAATTTTATAAAATTGAATCAAAACTAAAATTACATTAAATAACTATCTTTTTGTACAAGTCATCCACTATATATAGTCACTAAACATCTCAAGTACATTTTCTATAACATAGTCTTAAAGTAAAATTCCCAACATAACCTTTTGTGGGTTTATAATGAAAAGGATTCCTATTTAGTTCCATTGATATCACACTATTAATACACACTTTCATTTCTAATATTTGCTAGTGTTTTAATTCTATTTTTATATTTACCACAATTAATGCTTATATAGAAAGGAAATTATATATGCACACACAAACACGCATGTGGATATTTATACCCACACATTCCTAACACACATAGATAATTATGTATATAAATTGCATCAAAGAATGCTATATATTATTTTTTTCCACACCTTTATTGGAACATAAATGCTTTACAATGTTGTGTTAGTTTCTGCTGTACAACAAAGTGAATCAGCTATATGTATACATATATCGCCTCCCTCCCACCCTCCCTACCCCATCCCTCTAGGTCATCACAAAGCACCGAGCTGATCTCCCTGTGCAATGCAGCAGCTTCCCACTAGCCATCCATTTTACATTTGGCAGTGTATATATGTCAATGCTACTCTCTCACTTCAACCCAGCTTCCCCTTCCCTGCCCCCCTGTGCCCTCAAGTCCATTCTCTACATCTGTGTCTTTATTCCTGCCCTGCCACTAGGTTCATCAGTACCACTTTTTAAAATTCCATATATATGCATTAGCATATGGTATTTGTTTTCCTCTTTCTTACTTCACTCCATATGACAGACTCTAGGCCCTAAACATTTAAATTATTTTCACTTAAAATTCCAAACATTTAGTGTTCAGAGAACTCAGTGGGAAATTAAAGAGTTATTATTTATTTAGAAACACTTCAAGTCTGCCACCCAATTTTCTAGTTACATCTTTTACTACCCTATGCCCCAATAACATCAGGCAGTCTAAATTAATAGAATCTTAGGTACATCTGAAGAGCAATATCAAATACTTAGAATGCAAACACATCTCTTAAGCTTCTAAATTTGAAAATACGTTTTTAAGCTTGAAAATGATTTCTAATGTCTCTGCATTGAAGGACAAATTTAAAACTATATTTGGGATTTGAGTATATGGGGAGGGGGAAGGGTAAGCTGTGACAAAGCGAGAGAGTGGCATGGACAGATATACACTACCAAACATAAAATAGATAGCTAGTGGGAAGCAGCTGCATAGCACAGGGAGATCAGTTCCATGCTTTGTGACCACCTAGAGTGGTGGGATAGAGAGGGTGGGAGGGAGGGAGATGCAAGAGGGAAGAGATATGGGAACATATGTATATGTATAACTGATTCACTTTGTTATAAAGCAGAAACTAACACACCACTGTAAAGCAATTATACTCCAATAAAGATGTAAAAAAAAAAAACTATATTTGTTCACTACTAGAAGAAGGAAGTAAAGCAGAATAGTGAAAGAAATACAAAGAGAGAGAGGAATAAAGGGAGAAAGAGGGAGAGTTAGCAGAAAAAGAAGAAGAAAAAAAAACATGCTGCAAGTAACCAGGTAACCTGGAAATGTGACCAGGCTGTCCTACAGCTGCCATCAATGGTCATCAAGAGTTAGGGGCAAAGAACATTCAGGAACATTATCAGCACCTACAGCTAAAAAGGAATGAATAAGGAAAGTGCCTTATACCTTTTGGCCAATTAAAAAAAAATAGAGTCTTTACAGAAAAGCCTGGTGTATTTAAAGCAAGTAGATATAATTATATGTCAATATATACAAACCCCATGGTAGCCACAAATCAAAAAACTACAACAGATACACAAGAACTAGAAAGAAAGGAAAACAAGCATACTACTAAAGAAAATAATCAAATCACAAGGGAAGAAACAAAAAGAAGAAATGAAAAGAACTACAAAAACAATTGGAAAACAAGTAATAAAATGCCACTAGGTACATATTTTTCATTAGTTACTTTAAATGTCAATGGAATATAAGCTCCAATCAAAAAACATAAGGTGGCTGATTGGATTAAAAACAACAACAACAAGGTCTTCTCTTCAATATGCTGCCTACAAGAGACTCACCTCAGGTCTAAGGTAACACACAGATTGAAAGTGAGGGGATAGAAAAAGATATTTCATGCAAACAGAAATGACAAGAAAGCAATAGTAGCAATACCTATGTCACACAAAATAGACTTTAAAATAAAGGCCATAGCAAAAGACAAAGAAGGGCATTATATAATGATAAAAGGATTGACAAAGAAGAGGATATTACACTCATTAAAATACATGCACCCAATATAGAAACATCTAAATATATAAAGCAAATAATAACAGACATAAAGGGAGAAGTTGACAACAATACAATAATATTAGGGGACTTTAACATCCCATTTACATCAATGGAAAGATCATCCATATAGAAAATCCATAAGGCAACAGTGCTCTTAAATGACACAATAGACTGTTTGGACTTAATAGATATCTACAGTACATTCCATCTACAAACAACAGAATACAAATTATTTTCAAGTGCACATGGAACATTCTCCAGGATAGATCACATGCTAGGACAAAAAGTAAGTCTCAACAAATTTAAGAGGATAGAAATCACAAGAAGCATTTTTTTCCAACCACAATGGTATAAAACTAGAAATCAATAAAATAAAAAAAAATCAGAGAAGAACAAACACATGGAAACAAAACAACATGCTCCTAAAAAAACCAATGGTCAATGAAAAAACCAAAAAGGAAGTCAGGAATATCCTGAGACAAATGCAAATGGAAACATTATACTCCAACACCTATGAGATGCAGCAAAAGCAGTTCTAAGAGGAAGTTTTAGAGCAATCCAGTCCTACCTCAATAAACAAGAAAAATTTCAAATAAACAACCTAACCTACCACCTAAAGGAATTAGAAAAAGAAGAACAAAGCCCAAAGTCAGCAGAAAGAAGGAAATAATAAAGATCAGAGAGGAAACCAATAAAATAGAGACAATGACAGAAAAACAGTAGAAAAGATCAATGAAACAAAGAGCTGGGTTTTTGAAAAGATACACAAAATTGATAAACTTTTAGCTAGGCTCACAAAAAGAGAGAGGACCCAAATAAATAAAATAAGCTATGAAAGAGGAGAAATAACAACAAATACCACAGAGGTACAAAAAAATCATAATAGAATACTGTAAATAGTTATAAGCCAACAAATTGGACCCTAGAAGAAATGGACAAATTTCTAAAAATAAGCAACTTGCACAGACTGAGTCAAGAAGAAACAAATAATTTGAACAGACCAATCACTAGAGGTAAAATTGAATTGTAATTTTAAAAACTCCTAGCAAACAAAAGTCCAGGACTGGATGGCTTCACAGGATTCTACCAAACATATAAAGAAGAACTAATACCTATTCTTCTTAAACTGTTCCAAAAGACCAAAGAGGATGGAACTCTCCAAAATTCATTCCACAAGGTCACCATTACCCTGATACCAAAAGCAAAGACACTACAGAAAAAGAAAACTACAGGCCAATATCTTTGATGACAATAGATGCAAAAATCCTCAACAAAATATTAGCAAACCAAATCCAACAGTATATAAAAAGGATGATACACCATGATCAAGTGGGACTTATTCCAGGGACACAAGAATGGTTCAACATTCACAAATCAATCAATGTGATATACCACATTAACAAAAGGAAGGATAAAAATCACATGATCATCTCAATAGATACAAAAAAAAGCATTTGACAAAAATCAACATCCATTCGTGATAAAAACTCTCATCAAAGTATGTATAGTGGGAACATATCTCAACATAATAAAGGCCATTTATGACAAACCCACAGCTAACATCATACTCAATGGTGAAAATCTGAACATCTTCTAAATTCAGGAAGAAGACAAGGGTGCCCACTCTTGCCACTCCTCTTTAACATGGTATTGGAAGTCCTAGCAACAGTAGTCAGACAAGAAAAAGAAATAAAACTCATCCAAATTGGAAGGGAAGAAGTAAAACTGTCACTATTTGTGAATGACATAATACTTTATATAGAAAACTCTAAAGTCTCTAACCCATTAATTATCAGAACTAATAAATGATTTCAGCAAAGTTGCAGGATACAAGATTAATATACACATATCTGTTGATTTTATATACACTAATAATGAACTATCAGAAAGAGAAAATGAAAAAACAATTCTAATTAAAATTACATCAAAAAAGGATAAAATACCTAGGAATAAACTTAACCAAGAAGATGAAAGACCTATACTCTGAAAACTATAAAACATCAATGAGGAAAACTGAAGATGATACAAAGAAATGGAAAGATATCCTGTGCTTTTACTTTTGGCTGTGCCACATGGCATGTGGTATCTTAGTTCCCTGACCAGGGATCAAACCCATGCCCCCTGCAGTGGAAGCATGCAGTCTTAACCACTGGACCACCAGGGAAGTCCATATCCCATGCTTTTAGATTAGAAGAATTAGTATTGTTAAAATGGCCAAACTATCCAAAGCAATCTACAGATTTAATGAAATCCCTATTAAAATACCCATGACATTTTTCATGGAACTAGAATAAATAATCCTTAAATTCACATGGAACCACAAATGACCCCAAATTGCCAAAGCAATCTTCCAAAAAAAAACAAAGCTGTAGTATAACCTTCCCAGACTTCAGACTATACTACAAAGCTATAGTAATCAAAACAGCATGGTACTGGCTCAAAAGAGATATATAGATAGATATATAGTTAGATCAGTGGAACAGAATAGAAAGCCCAGAAATAAACTCACACACCTATGGTCAATAAATCTATGAGGAAGGAGGCAAGAATATGCAATGGAGGAAAGATAGTCTCTTCAACAGTGGTGCTGGGAAAACTAGAGAGCTACATGTAAAATGAGATTACACTTTCTCACACCATATGCAAAAATAAACTCAAAATGAAAGACCTAAATGTAAGAAGAACTAATAAGCCATAAAACTGGAACCATAAAACTACTAGAAGAGAACACAGGCAGAACACTCTTTAACATAAATCATAGCAATATTTTCTGGATTTGCCACTCAAGAAAAAAGAAATAAAAGCAAAAATAAACAAATGGGACCTAATTAAACTTAAAAGCTTTTGCACAACCAAGGAAATCATCAACAGAATGAAAAGACATTTTTGCAAATGCTATGACCAACAAGGGGTTAACATCCAAAATATACAAACAGCTCATATAACTCAATATCAAAAAACCAAACAACTCAATAAATGGGCAGAAGACCTGAACAGACATTTTTCCAAAGAAGACATACAGATGGCTAACAGGCACATGAAAAGATGCTCAACACCACTAAGTATCAGATAAATGCAAATCAAAATAAAGTGAGATATCACCTCACACCTTTCTGAATGGCTATCATCAAAAACATCACAAATACATGTTGGCAGGGATGTAGAGAAAAGGGAACCCTAGTACACTGTTGGTGAAAATGTAAATTGATGCAGCCACTATGAAAAACAGTATGGAGGTACCCCCAAAACTAAAAACAGAACTATCTTGTGATCTAGCAGTTCCACTCCCAGGTATATATTTGGAAAAAATAAAAACTTTAATTCAAAAAGATACATGCATCCCAATGTTCATAGCAGCACTATTTACAATAGCCAAGTCATGGAAGCAACCCAAGTGTTCATCAACAGATGAATGGATTAAGATGTGGTGTGCACATATATTTATACATGCACATACACAATGGAATATTACTCAGCCATAAAAAAGAATGAAGTTCTGCCATTTGTAGCAAAGTGGATGGACCTAAAGAATACTATGCTTAGTGAAATAAGTCAGACAGAGAAAAAACAAATACTATATGATACCACTTATATGTGGAATCTAAAAAGTACAAGTGAATGTATATGCAAAACAGAAACAGACTCACAGATACAGAAAATAAACTAGTGGTTACCAAAGGGGAGAAGGAAGGGTCGAGCGGCAAATTAGCATTATGGGATTAAGAGATACAAACTACTACGTATAAAATAGATAAGAAAAAAGGATATATTGTATTGCACAGGAAACTATAGCCATTATCTTATGATACCTTTTAATGGAGTATAATCTGTAAAAATACTGAATCTTAATGCTGTACACCTGAATCTAGTATATTGTAAATCAACTGTACTTCAATAAAAAAGTCTGATGTATTATTTTATGGTTGTTGTTGTTGTTTCTTTTTTTGTGTTTGGTGTATTACTGACATCAAAGCTGTCAATACTATTATTTGCAACAGTTCCAGCAGCAGAAGAAGAGACAATCAGAAAAATCTGTATTCAGATAAGCTACCTAATATGAAATAATTTATAATTATCTGAATGATTACGGAAACCTAACTCAAAATCCTTCAGGTGATTAAATAGACTAAAAAATGCGCTACAATAAATTACTCCATCTGGAAAAAAAAAATAGAAACAATGTACACGTGAGCTAAATTTAGAAAATGAAAGAGCAAAAACAGGGAAGAAAGGAATAAAAGGATCTCAGCCATTTTTGATGTAAAATAAAGATTGATGTATGCTATATACAGCAAATGAGTAATTTTATTATGCCTAATGATACAAAAAGTGGATCCTGGACCATCTAGGCACATTTGCTTAGTTCTGAGAATCCAAAAATCATCACTGCCCTGAAAATAGCCCAAAGGTAAAAGTCACATTCCATTTATTGGCATGCAAATATGCACATCAAGACTGAGAGGGGTAATATTTCTTGGTCAAATGAAATCTCTTCAAAATAGTACAGAAGGAGTTAGACGTGCCTTCTAAACAGAAGCGTATGGAGAAGAGAAACATGATACAGTTGTTCATAAGAAGCAAAACAGTCATTTGAGAATCAATGTTAGATTTTTATATTTGAAGAATTTCTAAAACTAGATAAACTAAACACAAGGGAGGTGTGTCTGAGAAATGTTACTTACAACAATTCATTAGACTTTCCTTCTGACAAAAATGTGATTAGAATTTTCAAATAACAATGCAGTAAAGCTTTTAAAAATAAAGATAAGGATAAGAAGGATGGAAAAGCTTGCTATTTTGTACGTGTAAGTCTGAGAAATGATCATGGAACTATTTAGGCAATATTCTCCTAAATCTATTTGTACAACAAGGTGGTAAGTGAACCAATGTCATCTCATGTTAAACTCTGACTCTTTCAAAGCTGTGGTTGAGTTTACCTTCCCAGCAAAGTAACCCTTCCAGAAGATTAAAACAACAACAATATTGTAGAGGATTTAAGTTTATAAACTGCATTCATATATAATATTATTTGATCCTTTGAAGAGTTTTACAAATGAGTAAATTGCGGTTTGGAGAGATTAAGAAATTTACCAAAGGCCACAAGACAATATATTATGAAGTCAGGATCTAAATGAGGTTTTGAATATCTGGACCCTGGTTTTGTAGAAGGGCTCTTATATGCCTTTTTACTCAGAGGACCCAGGAACCGATAGTGTGGTGGTCTTACGAACAGTTTGAGAAAGGTTTTCACCTGCCTTACATTAACTAAGGCGTGTCTTCCTCCTTTTAAAAAATAGGCCTCAAAAGGCCAAACTTAGAGTAAGATGTAATTTGGGGCCTTCCACCACTATCTTCCACAGCAAATGCATTTTCTGAAAGTCTTTCCCTGCTGTAGAAATACTGGATACAGATTATTTTGATTCACCTATTTAATAGGTCCCTCTCTACTATTCTTTATCTCTTTAAAACTGAAATTGAGGGCTTCCCTGGTGGCACAGTGGTTGAGAGTCCGCCTGTCGATGCAGGGGACATGGGTTCGTGCCCCAGTCCGGGAAGATCCCACATGCCGCGGAGCGGCTGGGCCCGTGAGCCATGGCCACTAAGCCTGCGCGTCCGGAGCCTGTGCTCCGCAACGGGAGAGGCCACAACAGTGAGAGGCCCGCGTACCGGCCAAAAAAAACCTGAAATTGAAAAATTGTAATCTTATGGGTATTTCCTATTATTTGTGTAAGTAATATTTAAGTGACAGGGATCAGTAAATCAAGAAATGGTCGAGACACTATCTTAAATAGATTTTTAGGAAAATATTCAAGCCACGATATCAGATCTAGTATTCTGCTTAAAGGACAAAATTCAAGGAAATGAAATGTTATTTCTTGGGATATGTGACTTTGCTGTAAGAAGGCAAACCCCCGAGGATCTTGGTTTATCACAACAACTTTCAATACACGTTTACTGAATTGACCTTTAAGATAAATGGTCACCCGGTTGTACACATCTAATGTTTATAGGCAATGTAACTGTTCTTAGAAAACTTCTAAGAGAGGGTCCTCCCTAAAACTCTTCTATAATAGACAATTGTGTTCTACCCAAAAGTCTGACTTTTATGAAACCTATAAAATGTCTGAAGGCAGAAGCTCTTTAGGATCAGGAAGTATCAGCGTGGGGGAAAGGGAGGCTCAAGCTCTGCTCCCCTCAAAGCTGAATAGTGGAGAAGGGAGCTAACATTTATTGAGTACCTGCTTTGTTCAGGCAATAGGTTAAGTTTTACCTGCAGTTAATCTCATTTAATCCTCACAACTATCTTTTGATGTAAGTATTATAATCCCTATTTCACAGATAAGAAAACTGAGGTTCATAGAGAGTAAAGATCATACACCTAACATATAGCAAAGCTGGAATTCAAAATCATTGGCTCATCCTGTCTCCTTTGAGGTTCAGTTGCAGCCCCACGTCCCCTCAGTTCGAGACTGGTTCTACGATGTCAACTATTAACAGTCCAGCTGACCCTCCCAAGAAAACTTCCTTGGTTTCTCTGGATTCTAATGTGGATTTCGTATACCATCTCTGTTTGTTCAGGGGTGCTACCAAGGCCTCAACCTGTTTGGGTCCCACCTCTTCTCCTTGCCTGACTCTGGCCCACCCTCCATCGGGATTCTCCCCACCTTGACCTCTCTCCCACATGTTCTGTTTCACCTTCTCCTTAAAACCTTGACCAGTAATTGTGGACTATTTAATAAATGCACATTAGCCTCCCCCCTCATTATATTTCCTCAGATATATTTGAGACAATTTACAGCTATTGAGAAGATAAGCTCCTTGAGTGAAGGAATTGTTTCATATTCATTTATATATTCCTTGTACCTAACATAATATCTGCTACAGGCAGGCCCCCAGATACTTTTTTAACTAACAGATGAGTGAGTGAGTGAGTGAGTGAGTGAGTGAATGAATATATCAATAAACATGGGACTAAAGTTCCTGAGGCTGATTCTCTGGTTTTTCTGCTGCCTTTATCTGAGTGCAGGCCCCGGAATGAGAAATTCTGCATTTAAATCCTGGCTCTACCAAGAGCTATGTGACCTTTGGCAAGATATTTAACTTCTTTGCTTCAGATTCCTGATTTTTAAAAAGGAGATAATGATGGAACTCGCATCATGGGAAGTTTTGAAGATTGAGAGAATTCATATGACAATCTTAACAGGCCTGGTGCATTACAAGCACTCAGAAGAATATCTCTCTCACCTTGTGTTCCACATAACTGAGACCACAAGGAGTTCTACTTCTTGACTTTTAATAGACGTTTTTTGGATAGAATATCCATGACTATAATAAAATGAAATTGATCATTAGACAACTATTTCTTCCATCGTGCCTGTATCAGTCACTTTTGTTCTAGATCTGTCCTTTGAGGATCTTCCTCCACATGAAGGTCAAATCTTTCATGCTTCCATGGCTATTACTTTTTGGTTTTTGCACCCCTAGTCATTTAAATTCTAAATTCCTTCATATGTATTCATTCACAGGCTTACCCATTTACTCATTAAAACATATCTATCATCTTTTAACCTCCTACAATGTGCCAGGCACTCTGCTAGATAACATAAATAGAGATTAATAAAATATAATTTCAGCCTTCAACACATGTATTTCTATGTAGGAGACTGACATGGTTTTGTCTCTCTTGGCCCTCCTGGTCTCTCTTCTTTAAATGCCCTCAAGTTTATCTATCTCCCTCCTAAAGTTTCCAAAAAGGAGCACAACATCTGGCCAACAATGAATAAAGCATTTTTTTCATTACACAGATCTCCGGATAAGAGGGCATTAGAGGCTGGAACACATCAATCTCTCCAGTCTAGACACAGTCCCATCCCACTCTGCGTGGGTCATGGTAGGTGTGGGGTGCAGAGGGAAGTGATTAAAAGCTGTTGGATCCAAATGGTGTGTTCTTTTTTATTTAAAGTCTCTCTTGAGGTTTTCCCTTTGGGGGATTCACTGTATTTAGAGTTTCTCATCTCATGCATTCAGTGCAGTAAAAAAAAAAAAGCCTGTAATCTCCACCTTCTTGAAAAGAATATCCTCTTCGTATCCCTTGGCCCTTGAAAACCAAGCAGAGACCAGGGATAAGTCTCAGGAGGTACAAACGTCATCTTAAGCTTGATGTTCTAGGCCTTAAAGAGATATATTTTCCTTTTCTTTGGCAATTTTTCCCTTAGGTTTATCTAATCCTGCCTCTTTTCATCATCAAAATATAGTAGCATCTCAAGGTCTGAGATGAGGATGAAGGCCTTATTAGACAAAGGTACCAAAAAAGGGAGTTCAGCCAGTTTTTTATGTAGGCCTTAGGCCTAGTTATAAGCAAGACAGAAGACCTCCAAACTCTACATGGTACTTTCCACCTCAGTAGGAGAACAAACTGAAGCCTGGGGCCAAAGCCCATCTAGTAACAAAGTGTCTCTTTGCCTGTTCTTGTCCTTGGTGCATCTCTCCCATCAAAGGAACTTCAAAGGTATGAAAGCTACAACAGAATAGGCATTTAGGATGCCAGCTATATTCTATCATTAGGTGTATTTTTTGTTTGAACCTGTTTAATACTCAGTTTTGCTACCCTATATTCACCAAACCTATAGATAAGGACTACTGATGACCATTGATATTGAATGGATACCATTTTAGCTAAAAAGACCAAAGCCAAGCCAAGCTTACAGTACTGTATCCACATGGACTCTCTCAAGGGCTCCGAAAGCACAGACTACATGCAGCCCTTCTCAGACTACATGGTACTACACAACTTGCTCTCTCAAAATCAGTATTTGCCCCAGGGATTTTTCACAAGAAAAGTTACTTTTTGTTTGTTTGTTTTGGCCCCATGGGTGTAGCTTCCTAACAGTCTACATGCTATTATTATTGAACTGCATTATTTTGTACTTAAAATCTTCCCACGGCTTCCTACTACCTAAATCCTTAGAGATCAAGTAAGGTTCTTAATCTGATCCTATCCACGCTCCAGTCTTACCTCCCACCATGCTCCACCAGACAGAAACCCTGTGTTCTAGCCATGCAGAGCTACTTACAATTCCTAGGGGGAAAAAAATACGCTTTCTCTTTCAAACACCATACCTTTGCAAATGCTGCTCCGTCTGCTAGAAACTCCTCCCACTCTATTTACTGTCATTGCATTCTTCAAGATTTTTCTCAAGCTGCCTGCTCTAAGAAGCCCTCCTTTTTCTATACAGCAAGCTTAAGCACTCCCTATTATGTGACATCATCTTATATTATAGACTGCACTTCTGCACACCCCCACTGGACTATGAGCTTCTTAAAGACAAGCACTGCCATGTACATAGCTTCCATTTATTGAGCATGTACTGTGTGCCAAAACCAAAACAAATTAGGTGTTTTACTTATATAGCTCCACCTTGAAAACAACTATCAAGGCAAATATTTTTATTTTCATTGTACAGGTTAAGAGGGGCAGGTTCAAAATCACACTGCTGGAAGTTGAGGAAGCAGAATTCCTACCCCAGCCCTTTGGCTCCAGGCCAGTGTTCCTTCCATGGCAGGACACCAGCTCCCACTACAAACACTGGGGTCTCATTCATCTTGTATCCTTAGTATGGGACACAAAGTGGGAACTCTAAACACTCAATAAAAATGTGTTGAAAGAGTGAAGAAGTGATTGCTTAAGTGTTTCTTTTTTTTTTTTTTTTTTTTGCGGTACGCAGGCCTCTCACTGTTGTGGCCTCTCCCGTTGCGGAGCATAGGCTCCGGACACGCAGGCTCAGTGGCCATGGCTCAAGGACCCAGCCGCTCCGCGGCATGTGGGATCTTCCCGGATCGCGACAGGAACCCGTGTCCCCTGCATTGGCAGGCGGACTCTCAACCACTGCGCCACCAGGGAAGCCCGCTTAAGTGTTTCTTATGCCCACTTTGCTTTCTATTACTCAGAACCAATCAATTGTGATGAAAAAATATTTGTCTCAATAGGGAGTCATTTTTACCATAGTCCCAGCAAAACGTTAGAAAACAAAGCCATTTAATGTTGCACTACAAGTTCTAGAGAGCAAGAACTTTCAATTCTAGGTAATAACATTTTGCTCAGGATCTCCTTGGCAGCAATTACATAATTCATATTTAATAAACCTGCTCTTGTTGCCATAAAATTTTGCATCCATCTCTACTTTAGCACTTGATATTAATCTACTTGGGTGCTACTTGAGTGCATCTGTCTTCCTTCTAGATAATTACCTACTTTAGGGCAAGGATCTGGTCCCATTCATTTCCCCACATAAGGTATTTAGTCAGTGGGTGTTGAAAGGATGTTGTCAAATAATCTGACATAGCAACACCAAACCAATCCAAGCCAAACAAACATTGAGCTATCTGAAACCATGTGGAATAATCATTTTAAAGAGTTTCACATGTATCTTTGAGCTTAATCCTTTAAAATAAAAATTTTATTTTGCATGGAAGCCTTTCTAAAATATGTTTGTTCCTTTCCTCGTAAGGAAATCACACAAAATAATTTAAACTACTTTGAACATTAATTATTTCTCTGCTATAGCAGAATAATTGCTTCAGACTGTTTATCTAATGCACAATGGTCTCAGACTATGGCACGTTTTATGTTTGCTTTTTGCTTTTAATTTTTCTTTCCCTGCCTTCTTTTACTATCAAACTGTGAGATTTCACTCCTCAGGATCATGAATGTGTCTGTCAATAGGAATTGCTCCCTATATTTAATAACTTTCATTTCGGGGGTATTTACTGATAAGCAGTGTGCTAAGCACTTTATTTGCATTATTTAACTTAATCCTGACAAATTTCTAAGAGAATGCAGAATTGGTTCTAGCTCCTCAGAGCTCTTTTTCTGTTTTTACTGACATGTTCCTCATGAGTAAAGCTGTGTAGTTTATTTTAAATATTTGGGCTATAACTAAATGTGGCTGACTTGTTATCATCCCTTTTTTTAGAAAGCCCTTCCAAATGATTTTATTTCAGTTAGCACCATTACAATGTGGGTAGATACTTCACTGTTTATTACCCTATTCTTACACTCTTACTTAATGTTTAAAATAACACATAATTGAGACTGCTAATGTCTCTTAAAAAGCTCTATGGGATGCTTATATCAGATAAATACTTGGTAGGAAAGGTTGAGAGTAGAAAAAGGGGATAATTGATGGTTTTCAAACTGATGGCAAAGAATGTATATTTGCTCTGTGTTGCAGAATTACAAGTAATGGGTAGAATTTTAAGAAAGCATGCTTTTATTCCATCATGGGAGAACTTTCTAACAACTAGAACAGTCCCATAATGGAAACAGTAAACTCTGTATCTCAATGTTATACTTTTAAAGTAGCCTGACATTCCAACCATACAGCTACTGGCCTGTTAAAGTATCCCTGGCAAGTATTTGCTTCAATCTAGTTCTCACCTGGATCCTTTCAATTACAAGCCCACTACTTCTTTGTTGGAATTATATTTGCATTTTGCTGCTCAGCGTCCTGACTTTCAACTTCCTCCTTGTAACCTCCAGCTTGGATCTGCCACACCCACACCCTCTGCTTTAGACTGCCTCAGAAAATATGTCAGACCTGGTCCTCAGTCCACTAGCTCACACCTAGCTGACCTGCTCA
Organism: Phocoena phocoena; assembly: GCF_963924675.1. NCBI lineage: Eukaryota > Metazoa > Chordata > Mammalia > Artiodactyla > Phocoenidae > Phocoena > Phocoena phocoena. The sequence continues at coordinate 47,909,911 of NC_089226.1, read as the reverse complement.
GGCTTCTGCAATGGCAGAGAAATTTGGGATGACACTGGATGGGGTACTACGTAAAACATCCTGCATTGGATACGTCCTTTAACTAGTTGAACAATAAGATTCCTTAAAATTCTTAGGATTCCATGATACCCCAAGAAACAGAAAGAATCACGACTACAGACTGTGGAGTCAGAGAGAACTGAGTTTGGGTTCATAATGTTCTATTGCATTGCAAAATATAGTAAATAATAGAACCAACTTCACATGATTATTGAAAGAATTAACTGAGATAGTGTATGTAAGAGTTTAGAATACAGTTAATATGCTTAATAAATGCTAACTGCTCATAGTAGTGTTAACATTAGGCCAGTAGCAAGTATAATGGCACTGGTTCCAACCTTGAATCCATCACAAACAGAGAAGAAAAAGAATTAAATGAAGGTCTGTTCTTGATCATTTGTCTTGTGATTTGTGTCCAGGAACACAACCTATCATTTTGTGAAGTATGTAGCAGAAAATGGACTTCCTAGGATTGAATCCTAGCTCTTCTACCTCCTACCTGTGTGACCTTGGGCAAATCATTTAAAGCTTCTGCACCTTAGCTTATTCTTCTGTAAAATGAAAGTAATACTACCTATCTTATATGACTGTTATAAGAATTAAATGACTTAATATATGTAAAATGCTTAGATAACTGCCTGGAATATAATAAGTGCTACGTAAGTATTATATAATATTAGCTATTATTAAATGTGTTAGTACTTGTATCAGTTTGGGTTCTCCAGAGTAACAACTAATAGGAGAGAGTGACAGAGATACAAAGAGAGACTGATTTTAAGGAACTGACTCTTGCAGTCACGGAGACTGGTAAGTCTGAAATATATAAGGCAGACCAGCAAGCGGGTTGGAATCTCAAGAGGAGTTGGTGTTGCAGTCTTGAGGCAGAATTCCTTCTCTGGGAAACCTCCATTTTTGCTTTTAAGGCCTTCGACTAATTGCATGAGGCTTACATCTATTATCAAGAGTAACCTCCTTTATTTAAAGTCAACCAGTTGTATGTTAACCACATGTACAAAATACCTTCACAGCAACATCTAGATTAGTGTTTGATTAAATAACTTGGTGCTATAGCCTAAATAAACTGACACATAAAATTAACCATCACAGTACTATAAAGAAATCTCCTGAATATTTTGTATTATATACTTCTTTAAGAAATTAGCTAAGCCAATGACTTGAGGCATTAATGGCTTTGGGTTTATGACTCACTTGCTCTTGTAGGCTCTGTACAACAGAACTCCTTAGGTTTTCCTGCTGGAATGATACCTGGTATTATATTAAGTGATTCATTTTTCATCTGGTTGTAGAGGATGACCATGACAGATTTCAAAATAAAACAACTTTCTTTCCTTAAATAACAGAGGTTTATTCATATGTTAAGCCATGATCTTGTGTTATTTACTTTCAATCACAGTTGCAGACATACAAATATGTCATATAATTACTAATAATGAAATTATAACTGAGAACAGTACTATTTGTGAAAATTTCATAAAATGTTTAACTGATAGTACATTAATATAGATTTTGTAGTCCCCAAAACACCCTGGAATATGTTCTTTTTTTTTTTTTTTGCAGATATTTACAAGAGTATTATTCATAATTGCCAAAACTTGGAAGCAACTAAGATATCCTTCAGTAGGTGAATGAATAAACATACTGTGCTACATCCAGACAATGGAATATTATTCAACACCAAAGAGAAATGCACTATCAAGCCATGAAAAGACATGGAGGAAACTTGAAAGCTTATTACCAATACATTTTTAAAGCATTTCTTCCCACAGTGATCAACATGGGTGCCAATACTGAGAGGCTAATTTCTCTTCCAAAAGTACTACAAATATCATAATTAAAGAAAATAATTCAACCACAAATTGGATACCATATTTTCCAGGAGGCTAGAATGTGTTCTCAAACATATCACAAGTGAAATGCTGACAGACACAATTTTAAACACAGTGTTTGAAAATTTCACAGTATAAAATTAGTGGAACAGGGATGGACCTTCAAGATGGCGGAGGAGTAACAAATGGAGATCACCTTCCTCCCACAGATACATCAGAAATACATCTACATGTGGAACAACTCCCACAGAACACCTACTGAACGCTGGCAGAAGACCTCAGACTTCCCAAAAGGCAAGAAAATCCTCACATACCTGGGTAGGGAAAAAGAAAAAAGAAAAAACAGAGACAAAAGAACAGGGATGGGACCTGCACTACTGGGAGGGAGCTGTGAAGGAGGAAAAGCTTCCACACACTAGGAAGCCCCTTCACTGGCGAAGACAGCGGGTGGGCTGGGGGGAAGCTTTCAAGCCACGGAGGACAGCACAGCAACAGGGGTTCAGAGGGCAAAGCGGAGAGATTCCCACACAGAGGATCAGTGCCGACCAGCTCTCACTAGCTTGAGAGGCTTGTCTGCTCACCCACCAGGGTGGGTGGGGGCTGGGAGCTGAGGCTCGGGCTTTGGAGGTCAGATTCCAGGGAGAGGACTGGGGTTGGCTGCATGAACACAGCCTGAAGGGGGCTAGTGCGCCACAGGTAGCCGGGAGAGAGTCCAGGAAAAAGTCTAGAACTGACTAAGAGGCAAGAGGCCATTGTTTGAGGGTGCGTGAGGAGAGGGGATCCTTCCCTGTCTGCCCAAAGAAGGCAGAGCACCACCTAAATGAGCTGCAGAAACAGGTGTGAGCCGCGGCTATCAGCTTAGACACCAGAGACGGGCATGAAATGCAAATGCTACTGCTACAGCCACCAAGAATTCTGTGTGCAAGCACAGGCCACTATCCACACGCCCCTGCCCTTGCCCCCTCCCCCCAGGAGCCTGTGCAGCCCACCACTGCCAGGGTCCCGTGATCTTCCCGGGGGGCGGGGGGAAGCACACGGCATGCCTCAGGCTGCTGCAAAGTCATGCCAGCCTCTTGTCGCCGCTGACTCGCCCCTCATTCCACTTATAACTACCATAACCCTCCCACCCCCCGAGCATGAGTGAGCCAGAGCCCCCTAATCAGCCGCTGCTTTAACCCATCCTGTCTGGGTGGCAACAGAAGCCTGAGGGCGACCTACACACAGCGGTGGGGCCAACTCCAAAGCTGAACGCCAGGAGCTACGCCAACAAAGAAGAGAAAGGGAAATCTCTCCCAGCAGCCTAAGGAGCAGAAGATTAAATCCCCACAATCAACTTGAGATACCCTGCATCTGTGGAATACCTGAATAGATAACGAATCAATCCAAAATTGGGGCAGTGGACTTTGGGAGCAACTGTAGACTTGGGTTTTGCTGTCTCGGACAGACATGTCTCTGATTTTTATGTTTACCTTTAGTATACTTTTTAGCGCTTATTAACATTGGTGGATGTATTTATTGGTTTGGTTACTCTTCTCATATTTTTTATTACTTTTTAAAAAAATTTTAATATTTTTTATATTTTTAATTTTAATTATTTTATTTTACTATAATTCTTTCTTTCTTTTTTTCTCCCTTTTCTACTAAGCCATAGGGCTGACAGGGGCTTGGTGCTCCGGCCGGGTGTCAGGCCTGAGCCTCTGAGGTGGGAGAGCTGAGTTCATGACACTGGACCACCAGAGACCTCGCAGCCCAACGTAATATCAATTGGTGAGAGCTCTCCCAGAGATCTCTGTCTCAATGCTAAGACACAGATCTACCCAATGGCCAGCAAGCTCCAGTGCTGGGTGCCTCAGGCCAAAACAACTAGGAAGACAGGAACACAACACCACCTATTAGCAGAGAGGCTGCTTAAAATCATATTAGTTCACAAACACCCCAAAACACACCACTAGACACAGCCTTGCCCACAAGAAAGACAAGATCCAGCCCCACCCACCAGAACACAGGCACCAGTCCCCTCCACCAGGAAGCCTGCACAAGCCAATGAACCAACCTTACCCACTGGGGGCAGACACCAAAAACAACAGAAACTATGAACCTGTAGCCTGTGAAAAGGAGACCACCAAACACAGTAAGTTAAGCAAAATGGGAAGACAGAGGAATATGCAGCAGATGAAGGAGCAAGGTAAAACCCACCAGACCAAACAAATGAAGAGGAAATAGGCAGTCTACCTGAAAAGGGATTCAGAGTAATGACAGTAAAGATGCTGTAAAATCTTGGTAATAGAATGAAGAAAATACAAGAAATGTTTTACGAGGACCCAGAAAAACTAAAGAGCAAACAAACATTGATGAACAACACAATTACTGAAATTAAAAACACTCTAGAAGGAATCAATAACAGAGTAACTGAGCCAGAAGAAAGGTTAAGTGACCTGGAAGATAAAACAGTGGCAATAACTGCCAGGGAGCAGAATAAAGAAAAAAGAATGAAAAGAACTGAGGACAGTCACAGAGACCTCTGGGACAACATTAAATGCACCAACATTCAAATCACAGGGGTCCCAGAAGAAGAAGAGAGAAAGAAAGGGTCTGAGACAATATTTGAAGAGATTATAGTCGAAAACTTCCCTAACATGGGAAAGTAAATAGTCAATCAAATCCAGGAAGCAAAGAGAGTACAATACAGGATAAACCCAAAGAGAAACATGCCGAGACACATATTAATCAAACTATCAAAAATAAAATACAAAGAAAAAATATTAAAAGCAACAAGGGAAAAGCAAAAAATAACATACAAAGGAATCCCCATAAGGTTAACAGCTGATTTTTCAGCAGAAACTCTGCAAGCCAGAAGGGAGTGGTAGGACATATTTAAAGTGATGAAAGGGAAAAACCTACAGCCAAGATTACTCTACCCAGCAAGGATCTCATTCAGATTTGATGGAGAAATTAAAACCTTTACAGATAAGCAAAACTTAAGAGAATTCAGCACCACCAAACCAGCTTTACAACAAATGCTTAAGGAACTTCTCTGGGCAGGAAACACAAGAGAAGGAAAAGACCTACAAAAACAAGCCCAAAACAATTAAGAAAATGGAAATAAGAAACTACATATCGATAATTACCTTAAATATAACAGGATTAAACGCTCCAACCAAAAGACATAGACTGGCTGAATGGATACAAAAACAAGACCCATACATATGCTGCCTAAAAAAGACCCACTTCAAACCCTAGGGACACATACAGACTGAAAGTGATGGGATGGAAAAAGATATTCCATGCAAATGGAAATCAAAAGAAAGCCGGAGTAGCAATTCTCAGACAAAACAGACTTTAAAATAAAGACTATTACAAGAGACAAAGAAGGACACTAACTAATGATCAAGTGATCAATCCAAGAAGAAGATATAACAATTGTAAATATGCACCTAACATAGGAGCACCTCAATACCTAAGACAAATGCTAACAGCCATAAAAGGGGAAATCGACAGTAATACAATAATAGTAGGGGACTTTAACACCCCACTTTCACCAATGGACAGATCATCCAAAATGAAAATAAATAAGGAAACACAAGCTCTAAATGACACATTAAGCAAGATGTACTTAATTGATACTTACAGGACATTCCATCCAAAAACAACAGAATACACTTTCTTCTCAAGTGCTCATGGAACATTCTCCAGGATAGATCATGTCTTGGGTCACAAATCAAGCCTTGGTAAATTTAAGAAAATTGAAATTGTATCAAGTATCTTTTCTGATCACAACACAATAAGACTATATATCATTTACAGGAAAAAATCTGTAAAAAAAAAAATACATGGAGGCTAAACAATACACTACTTAATAACCAAGAGATCACTGAGGAAATAAAAAAATACCTAAAAACAAATGACAATGAAAACACGACGACCCAAACCCCATGAGATACAGCAAAAGCAGTTCTAAGAGGGAAGTTTATAGCAATACAATCCTACATCAAGACACAAGAAACATCTCAAATAAACAACCTAACCTTACACCTAAAGCAATTAGAGAAAGAAGAACAAAAAGAACCCAAAGTTAGCAGAAGGAAAGAAATCATAAAGATAAGATCAGAAATAAATGAAAAAGAAATAAAGGAAACAGTAGCAAAGATCAGTAAAACTAAAAGCTGGTTCTTTGAGAATATAAACAAAACTGGTAAACCATTAGGCTGACTCATCAAGAAAAAAAGGGAGAAGAATCAAATCAACAGAATTAGAAATGAAAAAGGAAAAGTAACAACTGACACTGCAGAAAAACAAAGAATTAGGAGAGATTACTACAAGCAACTATACGCCAATAAAATGGACAACCTGGAAGAAATGGACAAATTCTTAGAAAGGCATAACCTTCCACGACTGAACCAGGAAGAAATAGAAAATATAAACAGACCAATCACAAGCACTAAAATTGAAACTGTGATTAAAAATCTTCCAACAAACAGAAGCCTAGGACCAGATGGATTCACAGGCGAATTCTATCAAATATCTGGAGAAGAGCTAACACCTAGCCTTCTCTAACTCTTCCAAAATATAGCAGAGGGAGGAACACTCCCAAACTCATTCTATGAGGCCACCATCACCCTGATACCAAAACCAGAGAATGATGCCACAGAAAAAGAAAACTACAGGCCAATATCACTGATGAACGTAGATGCAAAAATCCTTAACAAAATACTAGCAAACAGAATCCAACAGCACATTAAAAGGATCATACACCATAATCAAGTGGGGTTTATCTCAGGAATGCAAGGATTCTTCAATATATGCAAATCAAACAATGTAATACATCATATTAACAAACTGAAGGATAAAAACCATATAATAATCTAAATAGATGCAGAAAAACTTTTGACAAAATTCAACACCCATTTATGATAAAAACTCTCTAGAAAGTAGGCATAAAGGGAACTTTCCTCAACATAATAAAGGCCATATGTGACAGACCCACAGCCAACATCGTTCCCAATGGTGAAAAACTGAAAGCATCTCCTTTAAAATCAGGAACAAGACAAGGACGCTCATTCTCACCACTATTATTCAACATAGTTTTGGAAGTTTTAGCCACTGCAATCAGAGGAGAAAAAGAAATAAAAGGAATCCAAATTGGTAAAAAAGTAAAGCTGTTACTGTTTGCAGATGACATGATACTATACATAGAGAATCCTAAAGATGCTACCAGAAAACTACTAGAGCTAATCAATGAATTTGGTAAAGTAGCAGGATACAAAATTAATGCACAGAAATCTCTTGCATTCCTATACACTAATGATGAAAACTCTGAAAGAGAAATTAAGGAAATACTCCCATTTACCACTGCAGCAAAAAGAAGAAAATACCTAGGAATAAACCTACCTAAGGAGACAAAAGAACTGTATGCAGAAAACTATAAGACATTGATGAAAGAAATTAAAGATGATACAAACAGATGGAGAGGTATACCATGTTCTTGAATTGAAAAAATCAACATTGTGAAAATGACTATACTACACAAAGCAATCTACAGATTCAGTGCAATCCCTATCAAACAACCACTGGCACTCTTCACAGAACAAAAAACTTCACAACCTGCATGGAAACACAAAAGAGCGCGAATAGCCAAAGGAATCTTGAGAAAGAAAAATGGAGCTGGAAGAATCAGGCTCTCTGACTTCAGACTATACTACAAAGCTACAGTATGGTACTGGCACAAACACAGAAATATAGATCAATGGAACAGGATAGAAAGCCCAGAGATCAACCCATGCACATACAGTCACCTTATCTTTGATAAAGGAGGCAAGAATATACAATGGAGGAAAGACAGCCTCTTCAATAAGTGGTGCTGGGAAAACTTGACAGCTACATGTAAAAGAATGAAATTAGAACACTTTGTAACACCATACACAAAAATAAACTCAAAATGGATTAAAGACGTAAATGTAAGGTCAGACACTATAAAACTTTTAGAGGAGAACATAAGCATAACACTCTATAACATAAATCACAGCAAGATCCTTTTTTGACCCACTTCCTAGAGAAAAGGAAATAAAAACAAAAATAAACAAATGGGACCTTATGAAACTTAAAAAGTTTTGCACAGCAACGGACACCATAAACAAGACAAAAAGACAACCCTCAGAATGGGAGAAAATATTTGCAAACGAACCAACTGATAAAGCATTAATCTCCAAAATATACAACCAGCTCATGTAGCTCAATATCAAAAAAACAAAGAATCCAATCCAAAAATGGGCAGCGGATCTAAGTAGACATTTCTCCAAAGAAGATACACAAATTACCAACAAACACATGAAAGGATGCTCAACATCACTAATAATTAGAGAAATGTAAATCAAAACTACAATGAGGAATCACCTCACACTGGTCAGAATGGCCATCATCAAAAAATCTACAAACAGGGCTTCCGTGGTGGCGCAGTGGTTGAGATTCCGCCTGCTGATGCAGGGGACACAGGTTTGTGCCCCGGACCTCGAAGATCCCACATGCTGCAGAGCGGCTGGGCCTGTGAGCCATGGCCGCTGAGCCTGCGAGTCCGGAGCCTGTGCTCCACGATAGGAGAGGCCACAACAGTGAGAGGCCCGTGTACCACAAAAAAAAAATCTAAAAACAATAAATGTTGGAGAGTGTGTGGAGTAAAGGGAACTCTCTTGCTCTGTTGGTGGGAATGTAAATTGGTACAGCCACTATGGAGAACAGTATGGAGGTTCCTTAAAAAACTAAAAATAAAACTACCATACAACCCAGCAATCCCACTACTAGGCATATACCCTGAGAAAACCACAAGTCAAAAAGGGTCAGGTAGCACAGTGTTCACTGCAGCTCTATTTACAATAGCCGGGACATGGAAGCATCCTAAGTGTCCATCAAGAAGGTGGCATATATATTCAATGGAATATTAGCCATAAAAAGAAATGAAACTGAGTTATTTGTAGTGAGGTGGATCGACCTAGAGTCTGTCACACAGAGTGAAGTCAGAAAAAGAAGAAAAAATACCATATGCTAACACATATATATGAACTCTAAAAGAAAAATGGTTCTGATGAACGTAGGGGCAGGACCAGAATAAAGATGCAGACCTAGAGAATCGACCTGAGGACACCGGGTGGGGGAAGGGTAAGCTGGGACGAAGTGAGAGAGTAGCATTGACATAGATACACTACCAAATGTAAAATAGATAGCTAGCAGTAAGCAGCTGCATCACAAGGGGAGATCAGCTAGGTGCTTTGTGACCACCTAGAGGGGTGGTATGGGGAGGGTGGGAGGGTGACGCAAGAGGGAGGGGATATGGGGATATATGCATACGTATAGCTGATTCACTTTGTCATACAGCAGAAACTAACACAGCATTGTAAAGCAATTATACTCCGATGAAGTTGTTAAAAAAAAAAACAAAAAAGTAAACAAACAAAAATTAATGGAACAAAAGTATGGTGGGAGAGAAAGGAAGGTACATTTCATTCATTTTACAATGAAATTCTCCACTTAAAATGTGGAATGTGTTCCTGAACCAGTGTTACAAGTTGGATAATCATACATCAGAAATTTTCTGTAACACTCCCAATTTCTATTAGTGTGCCCAGTTTCATATTTTTATATAGTTTTAAAACTATAGTACTTTTAGATAAGACAATAATATAATCAATTTATTTATCCAATGAACATTTAGTAAGTGGCTACTATATGTAGGGATCTGGGCTAGTACTGAGGGTATGTAAGCCATATACACATGGAACAGTTCCTGAGTCCATAATATTGTAAGGGACTTCTACCCTCCTCACAAATAACTATAATATTGGGTTGGCCAAAAAGTTCGCTCGGGTTTTTCCGTAAGATATAGAAAACCCAAACGAACATTTTGGCCAACCCAATACATTGTGGAAAGTGCTAATCTCCCTAAGAGAAAAAATACTAAGCTGATTCAAAGCAAGACTATACTTCTTGATAAAAATACCAAGTCCTTTTGAGGTTTCCATATAAACTCTCCATGGACAGAGTCTAAGGCAGGTAGACTTCCTTAGACCTACTCCCATGTCATACAGGTGGCATGACATAAAGCTTATAGAGTATGAATATTTGAAATAGTTTTCACAGTTACATTTTTATTTTCAAGTTATTGATAGGTCTACCTCATGAACAAATCTCATTCCCTCACCATAATATTTTCAGAGTTGGATTGACCCCTTACATATACTGCAAGCTCCTTTCTCTATGGGAGGAAAACTTTAGGGAATCTGAAGACTTCTATGTCTTTTTTGCCAGATACTCTACCTGTTGAATTAGGCTTGGAATTGTAAAATTGCATAATTCCAAAAATGGCAATAAATGAATTTTTAAAGAGAACAAGTTATTAAAATGGGTAAGCAATCGACCCATATCAATTCTGTAGCTGGGAAAATAGTCCCTCCACCCTAACCATTCTCTCCAAGACTGCTAATGACCCAGTAACATCTCTGACTCTGAGAGTAACACAATCTGCTAATAAGGTTCCTGCACAGGGAAGGATGTAGAACTACACGACATCATTTTAAGCCCATAATTGTCTCATAGCCTGCCACATAATAAGTACTTTAAAGGACAGAGTAAGCTGTTAACCACCATGACTCATTTTTGTACTTTTAACAACCTCCTTATCTAGAACTAGAACCTTTTCCTTGGGTCAACCAGGAAATTTTAAGACAGGCTTCTAGTACAATATATATGTATTTAGAAAAACAGTATATTTTTCTTAGACAGCAAGGAAAGTATAGTCAATCATCAATAAACATTTATTGAGTACTTACTGCCTAATGAGCTGTAAATAAACCATATTACAGCTGTATGGACAAATTTAATACTTGATATCAGGCTGCTCAAAATCTAACAGGTGAAGCACTTGAGCAACTAGTTCTAATAAAATACAATGAACCCTCTAACAGAGGCCTTGAGCAGCACACAAGAGAAAAGAATTTGTTCTACAGGAGAGCAGAATTTGTTCTACTTGAGGTCATTAGAAGACTGGTGATAGACAAGTAAGCCTTTAAAAGATTAAGCAGGAAATTTCCAGATGAAAACAAGGGAAGAATATTTCAGACAGAAGAAGGAACAAGAACAAGGCTTAAGTTAGGCTTAACTTAAGTTTGGATCAGACTATAAAGGCCCAAGGTAAATGTTACATTAAGGAAATGGAACAACAGTCAGTAATCAATAAGGATCAATAGGTAGTTTTTAAACTGTTGGATTATGGAGGTTGAGTTAAAAGAGGAAAGACTAGATTATGAGGATCAGTTAGAAGCCTGTTGTCAAACCTCTTAGCAAAATTCTATGAAAGACTGAATTAGATCAGTGGCATTGTGGATGAAGAGGAAGGTCAAACTTAGAGAAATTTCAAAGTGATTAAAATTAGTGGAATTTTACAGTTAAATATCTACACACTATCTCAATAACATATCCTTTAAGGTCCAGTGATTCCAGTAAGTATGAATGTGATCCACTTTCATTACATTTGAGCAATATTAGGTAGAAAACTAAAGTACTCTCACTATTTTGGATCAGATTATTAGAAGATTAGCTAGAAGGCTCCAAAGAAAATTATTACTTTAAATTATTCATAGATAACCTTCAACCTCAGCAAAGTAACCACCAGCTCCATTAAGTTACTCACAGGTTTCCTTAGGTAATTAATTTTGTCACTAGGATTTTCCTTTCTTTTACAAGTTAGTTTGACTGTGTTTTCTAAATTTAACATAATTTTGTTCTTTTTAAGTCAAGTTTTTACCCAGGACAAATGATACTTGTAAAGAAAAATCCACTATTCAGGATCCTTAAGAAGGGAAATGCATAATTCTCCAGGTACTCCGTTGAATATTTTCTAGTGTGACAGCCACGCAATTGGTCTCCCTGCCACCAGTTTCTCCCTTCTCCAATCAATCATGCATGATGCTGCCAGCTGAATCTTCCTCAGCACAGCCGATAATGCTACTTCCTTACACAAAAACTTTCTATTGTTCACAAATGCCTAAAGAAGAATGCCTAAACTCTGTAGTATTGTAGTTAAAGCTCTCAGTCAGCTAAAGTCACCTATCTTATTCTCAGCCCTCCTGCCTGCTGAACCTGACTCCTTGTTATCCATAAAGCCTTTCCCCTCCCTTCCTAGGAAGGGACATGGGATGTCAGGCACATGTGTATTAATCCCTATGTCACCACATTTTACTATGTAATGTTGATCAAGTTACTTAACTCTTCTGAGGTTTAGTTTCATCTTCTACAAATTAGAAATAATAATATCTACCTACCATCTCAAATCCTATTTACAAAAAAGATAAGCAATCAATCAATAAAATGCTTACCTTGCTGGATTATTATAGAGATTAGGAGATAATACATGAAAAGTGCCTAGCCCGGACTTCAATTATAGGTAGCAGGTTTTATTACTCTTCCAAGCTTTCACTTAGTTTTCTCTATCTGGAACACCTGCCTCTTCAACCAAAGTCTTAAGCATCACACAAAGACCAGTGCTAAAGCTACCTAGCCATGAAACCCATCTCCAATATCCTAGTGAAAATTGCTCTTTTTCTCCTGTAGTGTAATGGGAAAATCCCTGCCTTGAAGTCAAACTCCTAACTCCATCACTTTCTAACAATATGATTCTGGACAAGCTGACTATCCACAGCTTCCTCATTTCTAACACGGACAGCGACGTCAACTCTACCTGGCTTACTAAACCGTTGTGAGAATCAATTAAGATAAGTGGTAGGGCTTCCCTTGTGGCGCAGTGGTTGGGAGTCCGCCTGCCGATGCAGGGGACACGGGTTTGTGCCCCTGTCCGGGAGGATGGGCCCGTGGGCCGTGGCCACTGGGCCTGCGCGTCCGGAGCCTGTGCTCCGCAGCGGGAGAGGCCGCAGCGATGAGAGGCCCACATACCGCAAAAAAAAAAAAAAAAAAAGATAAGTGGTATTTTCAAAGATGTAATGGTCTATACATATGAGACACTGTTACTCCTACTAAAGTATAAGATTAAAAAAGGAGCCTTGGTCTTCCGCATCTTTATCACTGATATAGAGAATGATATCAAGTCCAAGAAGAAGAAAATAACTAGTATTCAGGTCAGGAATTAGAAGACTGGAAGAAAGAAGGAATCAAGTGAAAGGGACAAGTCAAAGGGAGCTGGGCAGAACTGAACTGAGGTTATAAAGAAGGTGTTCCTGAGGTTCGCTTTTACAAACCGGTTGTGTGCAAAGGCAGGTGGCAGCTTAAAGACACTACACATAGCAGATATTCTACAAGTGATAGCAAAGGGAAGGGAAGGAGGGAGAAAAGTGAGGGAAAGAAAGGGAGAAGAGGGAAGGGGAACAGAAGGGAAGACAGTTTCATCATTCCTTATAAGGGCTAATTTCTGTGCTTTTTGCCAGACTAGTATAACAAAAATATTAACTATAGTTTAAAGCTTATGTTTGAGACCATCCTCTTCTCCTTCAAGCTTCCCTTTCCCTGATTCTGCCTCTTCTCTCCACTCCACATCTCTCCCAACTCCCATTTATCATCATTTATTCCCTACCTCCTTCCTACCATTACCCAGGTCCCCCATGCCAAATAATTACTCTTTTTCCACCCACTCTCTCAAATAGACAAACAAAACAAAACAAACAAAAGCTACTGTTCTTATTTAAATATCAATATGGAGCTCTGACAAGCTCATGCAACAGCCTGCCAACAGCAGTACTGTCTTACAGCAGGTATGCACATTTTAACAGGAATAACTATTATTCTCTTTCTCCTGTTCAGCTCCACCAAACTACTCATGGAAAGAATTCCAAGTAACAGCAATGGGCATATGAGAAGATATTTGGACGTCATATAGTAATGATGATATTATCTTATATTCACATAATGCTTCAGCTTTGCGAAATGCATTCTCATCTATTATTTGATCTGAATCCCCAGGGAGGAATGATGAAATAGGAAAAGAAAATCCTACCTTTACCACACATTTTAATATAATGCAGTTTACAGAATTCATTTTTCAAAACTTTCTTATATACATCCTTTCATTTGCTTTTCCCCAACATGTAGGATTTTTTTTTCTCCATTTACTGATGAAGTAAATGAGACTCAGAGATGTGAAAGGACTTTCCATAAGATCATATCAAAATAGCTGCTATTTATGGAGTATTTATTAGGTTCAGGAACTGTACTAAGTACTTTATATGCCTTATGTATTATTCATTCTTCACAACAATCTTATGAGGTAAGCATTATTATTATTTTAACATTCTACAGATAAAGGAATTGACGTTCACAGAGGTTACGTAATTTGGCCATGGCCACGCAACTTACAAATGGCAAAACCAAAATCCAAACACAGAGGTCTCAGATGGCTCAATTTTTCTGTTATGTCAAGCTGCCTCCTTCCCGGCCCAAGGCTGTTACTGCAACACGGTTTAATAATTGTTCAGTAATATAAAAATGCTTTCTTTCTGTTACCAAGTAAGAATTGCAGGCTTCAGCTCAGCAACTCAAGCTCTGTGGATAAAACAGACTAATATATATAAATTCTTAAAGCAGAAGTGGGGAGGATGCTACGTTCACTTCTTTCACAAAAGAATAAAAGAAAACTCACCATACCTGGGAGCTAAAATCAGTTAAAATAGTGTTAGCAGATAGAAGAAGAGCAATACGTGCCTCAGCATAGACCAGAAGAGATGAGAAAGATAAATCACTTATAGCTCAGGAAAAATCGCCTAAAGAACAAACAAATGAACAAAATCTAACTTCAAATTGTATGCTTACTTTAAAATGTTTAAAACAAGGAATTCCTTTTGTTTTATTCCTAAAGTAGAGGCTGAATGAATAATTTCCAACTTGTTTCAAAACTTCAACAACTCAACACAGAACAGCACTGTTATGACACTGCTGCTGCCACCTTGCGATATCAACAACATATTACAGGTTAAATGCTTTAATGGGGTGGCAAAAACCTTTTTGATCTACATTTTCCAAAACTCTTATATAAATCAGATTTTTAGTTAAACAGTTAGAATTTTATCATACACATGCTGAGGAAGTGAGAAGAGAGATCTCTCCCTCTAGGCACCCGAGATGAAATTTCAAGAACTAATAGGTGGTGCTTATGTTTAAAATGATCCCACGCTGAATGCAAACAGGTAAATGTCACTTTCTTTTAAGACAAGAAAAGTCTAAAACCATGACCTCCAGGTCTTTTTAAACCACATACTACTAAAACTATGTCAAAGCTTTTACTTTGGGAATTCATCTGATTTTGTTTCAAGGGAGAAATCAGTCATTGGGGGGCACACTACAGGGACTTCATAGGATCCAAAACAATGATTCCATTATCCTTGCTATCCACTTTAATAGACATTAAATATAGACCTACAGTAAAGAAGCCTGTGGAAAATAATGGCAAGTCAAGCCAACCCAGGCAAAAATAAAATATTTCTAATTCCTAAAAACATAAGATTCTGCATGCCTTTTGGGAAGGTCAGATTAAGTCATTCATATGTTCAAAACCTTCCAATAGTTTCTCACTTCTCTCAGAGTAAAATCTTTCCAATAGCCTATAAGACTGTACATAATCCAGTCCCCTATTACCTCTTTGACCTCTCCTTCTATTCTTCTTCCATTTTTCCCCTCAGCTGCAGCCAAACAGCCTGGCCCCACTATTCGTGAATATACTAAGTATGCTCCCACTATAGGACCTTCATACTAGCGATCCCTCCACCTGTAATGGTCTTTCTCCAGATAATCTCACAGATAATTCCATTTCCACCCTTCACATTCTTTGCTCAAATATCACCATTGAGGCCTACACTGACCACTCAGTTAAAATTGCTATCCCTTGTAACCAGCATTCCTAATGTCTTTCAACCATATTTATTGTTCCCATAGCAGTCATCACATACTAATGTATCATATACTTTATTTAATTTTGATAATTACTTATTGCTTTTCCCCTCCACTAGATTATAATGGGCACACAATCAAAAAAAAGTTTTTTGTTTGTTGATATGTATCTATTCTGACATGTAATAATATACACAATGAATATTGGTAGAGAGCAATTATGCATTTGAAATAAAACTTTAATATAAATATCTTAGCTCTTAAAATTCTATCTGGTCAGATAGAAGTTCTCAGGGTTATCAGCTATTAGGTTGAACCACATAAAATTGTCATTTTTGTGGGTGAAAAATGTTGATTATAAGCAATTTCGTGGGGTCCAATGTATATTTATCACCATGACTTTTATAGTAGAAAAAGGCCTGAAACAACATAAAATGTTTTCTGGTCACCGTGTAAAATATAGCCTTCTAGTGACTCCTTGTCAACCTGAGGGGTTTTTTTCTCTTTCTCTTCAGAGCAATTATCATAATCTGCCTTGTGTTTTTTTTTCTTCTTACTTGTTTACTTTCTGTCTGCTCCCCACCTCACACCCAGTAGAATTTACTCTCATCACCTAGAAAAGTACCTGAACATAAAAAGCACTCGATAAATATTTGCTGAGTAAAATAAACTTGACGACTTGAAAATAAATATATATATATATATTGGCAGAATAAATTAATAAATAATGTTATCCTCACTAAGAACTGAGGTTTGGTGAATCAGCTAGAAAAGGACAATTTTCATAAACTAGGACTATGAGAAATGGAATCAGACAAAGAGAAGGATAGCTGGAATAACAAGATCTTTCATCAGAAGTCTTAGGGAAAATGTTTCTTCATAGGGCTGGAAATAGCAGGAATCTTTCCTGCTCTAGGACCCTCTCACAATATGAAGGGACTTATCATTATACCTTAATCCCTGGCTATTGAATAATTACCCCAAACTCTACCCTCAGGAACTCTAATGTCACGAGAATAGTCTCCTTGGTAAATTAGAGACAGGGGACTGAGCAGAGAAGCTGATGGTGTCACTTCCCTCTACCTTAAAAGCCTTCCCTCAGTTTGTGTGGGGATGCAGGAGGGAGAAGATGAAAAGAAGTTTTCTCCATCTCTTCAGAAAGTAGTAATATGGAAAGTCCATGCTACCAAATAAGGCTCAGAAGGACAACCAACTGAAACAACATAAACTCATTCTAAAACTTTATGTAATGGATAACTCCTGATCTAGCCAACTTCTCCTTTCCCCTTTTAATAATAGAAAGATTCTAAAGAAATCTGTACTCAGAGAAATAACTCCTATTATGGAAATGGAAGTAGATTGAACCAGGCACAGTCATATTAGAAGACAGCTGGAGAAATACTGCCAAATGATCAGCTATGGAGCATCAAACCAGGATTATCTTCTACATAGAGATACACACTACCTTGGGAGTATTTCAGAGTGAGTTTTTCTTTTCTTTTCTTTTATTAAAACCCTAGAAGACATAATTGATCTGTTAAGAAGAGCCAGATGGGAAGCAATGGGATTAATATAACTAAAACATTTAGAACAGTGTCTGGCAAATAAATAGCATTGTATAAATGTTTACTAGTATTATCTGTATTTCTAACCTCAATTCTATAATAAGCACTCTTTTGTACAAATTTACACTGTATTAAAAAAAATAGCTAGAAGGAAATACGCCAACATGTTACTAGTGGTTACTCCATGGTAAAGAATTACATGACAGAGCTTTGATCTTTCTATATTCCCTACCTACTTTAATGTATTCCACATTTCAGTCAAACAGAACTAGTTGTAATCTCCCATATACCTCCCATGCTTTACCATTTCTCTGACTTAAATCAGGCTGTTCTCTCTGCCTGGAGCACCCTTTTTGCCTCTTTCTACACACTCTATCCATCCTTCAAGGCAACAGTAATAGTAGATAAAAATTATTGAGTTCCTGCTATGTAACAGGCACTATATTGAGTACATTACATAGATAATTTCGTATAATAACTTCAAAGCCCTTTGAGGTAGGTACAATTATTTTCCCTGCTTCATTGATTAGGAACCTACAGTTTAGAATGACTGAATAACTTATTCAAGGTAATATAGCTTGTGAGTGGCAGGAATAAAATATATAAACCAGATATATTTGACTACAAGGTTAGTGTTTTAGTCACCATCCCCATGCACTAATCCTTAAAAGCCCAGACTCTCAACTGGAAAACAAGATCCTTGAGGTCAGGGTCAGTGGAAAAAAATATATGTTTTAAATTTCAGCGTCTCCCAGTGAATGTATCTAGCACAGAGTCTAACAAAAAACAGTAGCTTAGACAATAAATATTTAAGTGAAAGAAGTAATGGATGAGTGAATCATTCTATTAACGGTCACTTGGGCTATGCCCTTATTTTAAAAATACAGCTCACTGTCATGGAAGATTCAAATGGTCCTGGCTAAAAAGGTGGAGCAAACTTTAGAATATTTGTTGTTAGGAAAACTTACTATAAGCCAAAATCATATAACTAAACCTCTAAACAAGTAATTGATAAAATGAGAGAAATATTCTAGGTGCTAGAGTAAAAGTGATAAATAGACAAAAATCCTTGCCCTCATGCAGCTAATATTTCATTGTGAGGGGAAAAAAATGTTTAATTCTTGTGACAATTCCATTTTAGAGGAAGCAGCTGAGATATAGTGGGATTAAGTAATTTCCCCAAAATTCACACAGCCAGTAAGTGGTGGAGCTTGGAGTCAAACCCAAATGGTCTGACTGTAGAGGGCTTGCTCTTAACAACAACGTAATGCTCCTCTGATAGATAATGAAACGTGCAATGAATAAAAACAAAGCAAGGAATGATAACAGGGGTTCTGGGCAGGTGAGAAGGATATTTTAAGTAGAATGGGGTAGGAATCACTGAGAAGGTGACATTGAAGACTTGAAAGAGATGACTCCCCTTCCCCATGCAACTATCTGAAGAAATAGCATTTCAGGCCAAGGACAAAGCAAGTGCAAAAATTCAAGGTTCTAAGTGTTTGAGGAGCAGTGAGGAGGCTAGAGAAGCAGGACAGGAGTGAGTGAGGACTAGGATTTAGATCTGAGAGGTAACTGCGGCCACAAGTTGCAGGGCTATATAGGTCACTGTGAGGAAATTAACCTTCATTTTGAGTGGGAAGATACTGGCAGGTTTTGACAAAGGAGTCATACTGCCTTATGTTTCACCAGAAATGCTAAAACCCTCTCCTCTGTGAAGGTTTCTAGATTGCACGTACACTGTTTGAAAACAGGGCAGTAGAAAACCAGTCACTTAAAATTATATTAAGTATGATATAGTGTCATACTGCATGATACAAAATTCCAATCTCATTTTTCCATCACTTCTGATTTATTTTATAGCAAAAAACTGAAAGTAGAGAGACACTACCACAGAATCAAAAATATCAAAGAACTACTGAGTTGAACTGCAAGGCAAGATGTACAGCATTTTTCACAAGTATCTTTTAAAAACAAAGGTTTCATAAGGTACAAACTTCCAGTTAGAAGATAAATAAACTACTGGGGATGTAATGTACAACATGATGACTACAGTTAACAGTGCTGTATGGTACATTTGAAAGTTGTTAAGAGAATAAATTCTAAGAGTTCTCATCATAAGAACAAAACTTTTCTTTTTTTTCTTTTTGGTAGCTATATAAACAAATGGACGTTAATTAAATTTATTGTGGTAATAACTTCACAATATGTGTAAGTGAAGTCATTGTGCTGTATGCCTTAAACTTAAACACAGTGCTGTACATCAATTATGTTTCAATAAAACAAGGGGGGAAAAAAGGTTTGGTTGAGACTTAAGCTTCACTTTATTTTTTCTTATTTTTCAGAACCTGATTAAGAGATTTCTATCTACTGTCCTCTTTTCTTTACAGTAAATTTTCCTGTAGGAAGCCAGGCATTAAAATTCAAGGCGCAGGATATATGCTACTACCAATGCAGCAAATCTTTCTGCATCTGTTGCAGAAAGACCTAATGACTTAGTAATGGGTTTTCCTTGCAAATCCTTTTTACCCTACCATCCTACAATTGAGTTACTGTATTAAAGGTCTCCAGACCTTCCAAGGGGCATAAGAACAGAAAGCACAGCCACCGTATTTTTGCTTTTAAATTCAAAAACTATAGTCCAGGTATAAGACTGGAAAGATTTATAAGAATGTGCAGTTAAATGGAATCTGTTTCTCCGTATAACTATATATACGTGGGCCACCTCTCTCTGACCAAAAAACTCATGTGAAAGAGTGAGATAAAAAGAGTAAAAGAAGAGAAAAGGAAAACTTTGATGAGAATCATTTCAGCTTGCATCCTTATCCCAACCCTAAGCCTTTAAAGAAGTTCCCTGACACCAGTGCGGCACAGGAGAATAAAGGGGAAACGATGGTAAAGGAATATCCAGATAGCAAATCCTGAACAGCTTCACAAGATCCCGTCGTACCCCCAAGAAGAGCAGGAAGCAGCTAAATGCTCATTTTGCTGCTAGTTTTTTGCCCATATACAATAGCTATGAGATACACAGATGGAGTTTTGTTTTGTTTTTAAAGTGAAGAAGCTTTGTGGTTGGAATAAAGAGGAGGAGCAGATGGTGGAGTGGACCTTAAAGTTAGAGACCAGGTGGACACATGCATCTCAGCTGCAAATGCCAACTTAAAGGAGTGATGACTACTGAAGATTAAGAAGGAAATGTCCCAATAGGAGTTATCTCACAGTAGATGCTGAATGATGACCATGATGCTTATGAAGCCAAATCTGGCCTCTTTACCCCAACACCGAATTAAATCTCAGAGACAGAGTTTTGGGTGAAGTAGAAAAGAACAGCTTTATTGCATTGCCAGGCAAAGGGGGCCACAGCAGGCTAATACCCTCAAAACTGTGTCCCAACCTGGGGGGGTAGTGAGAAGTTTTATAGAAATGGTTCAAAGAGGGCGTGATCACCTCGTGGACATTCTTCGGATTGGATGGTAGTGAGGTAAATGGGAGTCAGCATCATCAACCTTCTGGTTCCAACCATCTGGGGTCTATGTGCTTGTGGGCAGCATATAGTTAACTTCTCCCACCTGGTGGGGCAGGGGACGCGGGTTCATGCCCCGGTCCGGGAAGATCCCACATGCCGCGGAGCGGCTGGGCCCGTGAGCCATGGCTGCTGAGCCTGCGCGTCCGGAGCCTGTGCTCCGCAACGGGAGAGGCCAGAGCAGTGACGGGCCCGCCTACCTCAAAAAAAAAAAAAAAAAAAAGAAAAAAAAGATATTGTGTATATCCCTTGAGGGGGAACCAGGACCTTGCCCCAAAGCTGCACTATTGTTTCTCTTTGACTGTTTCTCCCTGTCTCACGTCCCCTCCCTTCCCTAATTAACAACTCTGAAACTGCCCGTTGGAACTCAGAGGATGTGGAGGCTGACTGAAACCTGTAATCAAAGAAATGGGGGACATAGGAAGGCTTTTGTGCCCAGGGGCCCCATATGGTCCTGCTTGGTATCACCTCCTTGCATGTCTCTCCCAGCAACATTATTCAATCCATCAATAGTAATTGAGGCACTGTCCTCAACATAGTGATATACAGTATTACACAATGTCTCTGCTCTCACTGAGATGCAGTGGCAGAATATGTGCCCCAGGGAACTGTTCCCTCTGAGAAAAAAGGATGGTACAGGAAAAGTGGGGAATTGATTAAGTATAAAGCAGAAATGCTTTGAGAAAACCCAGACTTGACTAAGATTCAAGGCTTCATACCAAGATCATGCTGATTTACAGAAAAATAAAGTTAAAATTTCTATGCACTATTATAGTTCTTTACTATTCATCTGTGCCAGGCACTACGCTAGACACTAAGGGTACAATGGTGCCCTTCCTTGTGGAGCCTTCTGCTGGGGTGGCAACACTTCCTTGGCATTAAAATAACACCGACATCTTGCAGCCAGAAGACATTTGATGCCTATCTGTCTTTAAAATATCCAGTCCAATGGTTACTTGCCCTGAAACGTTCATTCTTATGCTATCAGGTTTTGTCTTTACATTGCCAAAATACTTCAAGAGGTTGACTTGACTCTACTAAAACATAAAACAAAAATACCAGAACACTAAGTTAAATCCTGAATCCATAAAATAAAGTCATTATTTCAACCACTATTCTTGATTTTTGCCTCAGACTAGTAGACTGCAGTTGTCAGAGGATACCTCCTTTTGCATTTTCCTGCATTATCCATGATTTATAAAGGCTATGGATGTCTTAACAAAACCTTTTTAAAAATAAAGGTACTAGTACATATATAACCCACCAGAAAGTAATATCCCAGTGGCATGACCATTGCCTTAGTGTTTTTGAAACCTGTTTCCAGAGCCAATGTACCAGTCACATAAGAATATCATTCTTGTTGATTCAGAAGATATTACCCATGACATCCTTTGCCAGCTTTGATCAACTAAGGCATACCAATTTATTCTCCACTCTAGTCTACATCATGGGGAGACTTAGCTAAGAGAATAGACAAGGAGAAACATAATGGGATAGGCAAGGAGTCCTAAGGCCAGACTGAAGTTGGGAACCAGAGCATTCTTAGAGGGACTTCTTTCTGGTTTAACATATATTTCTTGAGCCTATTATGTGACAAACACTCTTGTGGGTGCTAAGGTATCAGAGAAAAGGGAGATTTATGATTGTTGCCCTTACAGAGCTTACATGTCTTCCCCAGCTGCTTTAAATAAGCTCAGTTCAAAGGAGGGGATACAAAGTGAGAATTAAAAAAACATAAAAAGCATAAATGGGTGTCGAATTTTGTCAAAAGCTTTCTCTGTATCTATTGAGATGACCATATGGTTTTTCTCCTTCAATTTGTTAATATGGTGTATCACATTGATTGATTTGCGTATATTGAAGAATCCTTGCATTCCTGGAATAAACCCCACTTGATCATGGTGTATGATCCTTTTAATGTGCTGTTGGATTCTTTTTGCTAGTATTTTGTTGAGGATTTTTGCATCTATGTTCATCAGTGATATTGGCCTGTAGTTTTCTTTCTTTGTGACATCCTTGTCTGGTTTTGTGATGGTGGACTCGTAGAATGAGTTTGGGAGTGTTCCTCCCTCTGCTATATTTTGGAAGAGTTTGAGAAGGATAGGTGTTAGCTCTTCTCTAAATGTTTGATAGAATTCGCCTGTGGGAAGCATCCGCATGGCACAGGGAGATCAGCTCGGTGCTTTGTGACCACCTAGAGGGGTGGGACAGGGAGGGTGGGAGGGAGGGAGACGCAAGAGGGAAGAGATATGGGAACATATGTATAACTGATTCACTTTGTTATAAAGCAGAAACTAACACACCATTGTAAAGCAATTATACTCCAACAAAGACGTAAAAAAAAAACCATAAAAAGCATGTGTACTATATCTTCAGAATCAACCTAGGCTAATGTTATTCTAAGCATTTCTGGTTATGAACTTCATTTTCACTTCATTTCTCAATTACTGTTCTTCATTTAGACCATTTTAGCAACAAGTTAACTTGGACTCACTTTCCAAACTTTGACTTTAGAAAGCCGATCCCCACAGGACAAGATCCTCAGCTGTCCTGGCCCAGGTCACTGAGACCCCAAATAAGAGATGCTTTTCCCCTGTGCCCACTTCTATCTTCAGTGAAATAAACCAGCCAGAACTGTCTCTTTGTCTCACATAGCCCATTAAGGAAGAGCAATAAGACTTATTTCAGAAGCATTTTGATTCGAGTTAGTGTGCGTTCATGTTCTTATATTTTGGGTATAACTGGCCAATATTTAAATCATCATAGACTGACGACTTCCCAAACAAGGGATTTTAAGATGTATAGAACAGAGTTAAAAGAAACCCTAAATTGCACATGGAGAAACCCAGATTACATTAAATATATTTTGCCTATCCTCATTTTATGTTGAAAAATAAATAAGCTATTAACCACATGAATCTTTTTCTGATCATTCTTCCTTATATTGCTGGTATCTGTTCATAAACCAATTAAAAGTCTTGAATTATATGGATTCAATCAAGTAATCTTTTAGATAACCACTGAGTAAATAGCCTAAAGGATTTTTTTAATGAGTTTTCTAGCTGACACATTTGTTGAAAGGATACTAAGCATAAACCAAAGTCATTACATGTATATATTAATTCATGGAAAATCTTTATCCCTAAGAAAATCTACATATAGCAAGATTGCGTAAATTGAATCATTTGAATATACAAAAAGCCCATAATAGTAGACAACAAAGAGATATACAATAGAAAAATGAGAAAAGAATATGAATAAATTCACAGAAGAGCAGATTAAAATACCCAACAAACATATGAAACAATGCTCAAATTCACTAATAGTCTGGAAACAGGAAATTAGTTAAAAATGAAGCATCATTAAGCTTATTAAACCGGCAAAAATTAAGAAGAGCAGTAACACCTATTGCTGAGATAGATATGAGATAAAATTGTACTGACATGCAGTGTCAGCAGAAATGTGAAAGGTGAAATCAGTCTGGCAACACTTACTTAAATTAAAAAATTGCATACCCTGGAAGCCAGTAATACCACCCCTGAGAATCTATCCTATAGATATAAAAAGCATCAGTAAGTTTGAATGAACATGCAATCATTAGTTTGCAGCACTATTCATAGTGGCAGAAAACTGGAAACAGTAAATTCCCATTAAGAGGGGAATGACTGAATTAATTATGATAGACTCAATATGAAATTATTCATCCATGAGAAGAATGAACTAAAGCTATACCAGACAACTTGAAGAAACATTCAAATAATATGAACGTTTTTTGAGAAACAATTACTGTGCAAAATTCTGTGTGTATATGTGTGTGCATGCTCCAGTATGCATATATACATATATATATACACACACACACATATATATATATCCATCTCCAATATACATGTATATAGTTTATATATGAATACATATTACATGAGTGAAGAAAGATTAAACACATTAATCTTTGTACCTTGTGCGTGAGGAGGGTAGAGCTATGGCAGCATAGGAAGGAAACAAGTAAAAGAAGAGACAGGCAAAAATGAAAGTTTTAAAAAAGAACTTCATTTAGAATAAAAAGCATATATTTGATAATTTATACAAAATTAGGTATATGTCTGGGACTATGCATCTAGAAATTTACTAAAAATAATTTTTAAAAATTCAAAAAGAGAAAATATCAAAGCAATAAGAGGCTACAAAAAATATAGGAGAATAGTTAACTAACTAACCCTGGAATGAGGAAGCACAAAGCAAAAAGAATTTTTTAAAAAAGGTGGTAAATTTTATCACATAAAAATTTTAAATATTTTGAATGTCAAAAAGCACTATAAGCAAAATTAACAGCAATCCACAAACTAAAAATATTGCAACAGTTTTGCAAAACCAAAAGAATTCTAGCACCACTTAGAAAAATGGACAAAGCACTTGAATAAATCACAAAAGAAATATAAATAGCCAATAATCATAAGAAAGTACAGTTCAGTCTCAATAATAAATAAATAATTTCAACCTAAAGCATTAAGTAACAAATTTTATCTATTAATATGACAAAATACTTTAAATAATTAATGCTACTAAGGGTATAGGTAGATATGCCTTTTCAAACACTGCTGGTAACACCTTTCCAAAAAGCACTTTGACAATTTGTCACAAGAGTCTTAAAAATGTCAATATCCTTGGCCTCAGTAGTTTCATTTATAAAATCAACCCTAATGAAATAATTGGAAAAAGCACAAGTGTTTATATACATGGATGGCCATTACACATTGCTCAGAGCAGAAAACTGGAGATAGCCTCAATTCTGAATGGAGAACTGCTCAAGTAAGTTCCAAACGGTAGAATATAATATAGCCATTAAAATATTTTCAAAAAAATATTTAATGACACGATATGGGTAAATACTATTAGTACAGCATTCAATTTATAAGTCATAAAAACACCCTACATGCTGTTGTCCCAATTTTATGTACATATATTTGCACAGTAAAAAAGACTGAAGAAGTCAAAATAATTACTTCTAGGTATTGAAATTAAGATGTTTTAATGCTTTTAAGTATTTTATAAACATCATATAGTTGGCATCTATGAATTAACACATTATTGTCACTGTTAACTTTTTCTTCAATGAATCAAGGTAATCATTAGACTCAGATTCCAAATCAATTCTGAGTACATCAGAGGCCTCAAGCCTAACAATTCAAAGATCCGGCAATCAAAGTGCCATTGATTAGCACTAATTAGCACTAATTAGCACATGTACCTTCCAAATCAGCTACACAACCCCAATTTTGACAGACTGTGTGTGTGTGTTACACGCACACACACTACTACCTGCCTTCAAAGTACTGACTGCCACTTAAAAACATCATTGATCAGCCCCTGCCTCTACATTAACCTCAGCTATGAACATAAGGCATACCTCAAATTCCCTTACTTCTTCGTAACTGTTAACCCAAACAGTAGTCTGCAAACTTTTGATTCCACAATCCTATGTGTAAAAAACGATTTGAGCGTACAATTCTAATAGCTTTATTAATTTTTTTTGAATTTTATTTTATTTTTTATAGACCAGGTTCTTGTTAGTTATCTATTTTATACATACTAGTGTATATATGTCAATCCCAATCTCCCATTTCAAAACACCACCACCACTACCTCCAGCCACTTTCCCCCCTTAGTGTCCATACGTTTGTTCTCTACATCTGTATCTCAATTTCTACCCTGCAAACCGGTTCATCTGTACCATTTTTCTAGGTTCCACATAGATGCATTAATATACGATATTTATTTTTCTCTTTCTGACTTACTTCACTCCGTATGACAGTCTCTAGATCCATCCACGTCTCTACAAATGACCCAATTTCATTCCATTTTATGACTGAGCAATATCCCATTGTATATATGTACCACATCTTCTTTATCCATTTGTCTGTTGATGGGCATGGAGGTTGCTTCCATGACCTGGCTATGGTAAATAGTGCTGCAATGAACATTGGGGTGCATGTGTCTTTTTGAGTTATAGTTTTCTCTGGGTATATGCCCAGTAGTGGGATTGCTGGGTCATATGGTAATTCTATTTTTAGTTTTTTAAGGAACCTCCATACTGTTCTCCATAGTGGCTGTATCAATTTACATTCCCACCAACAGTGCAAGAGGGTTCACTTTTCTCCACACCCTCTCCAGCATTTGTTGTTTGTAGATTTTGTGATGATGCCCATTCTAACTGGCGTGAGGTGATACCTCACTGCAGTTTTGATTTGCACTTCTCTAATAATTAGTGTTACTGAGCAGTTTTTCATATGCTTCTTGACCATCTGTGTATCTTCTCTGGAGAAATGTCTATTTAGATCTTCTGCCCACTTTTGGATTGGGTTGTTTGTTTTTTTGATATTGAGCTGCATGAGCCGCTTGTAAATTTTGGAGATTAATCCTTTGTCCGTTGATTCGTTTGCAAATATTTTCTCCCATTCTGAGGACTGGCTTTTCATCTTGGTTGTAGTTTCCTTTGCTGTGCAAAAGCTTTAAACTTTCATTAGGCCCCATTTGTTTATTTTTGTTTTTATTTCCATTACTCTAGGAGGTGGATAAAAAAGACCTTAGTGTGATTTATGTCAGAGTGTTCTTCCTGTGTTTTCCTCTAAGAGATTTATAGTGTCTGGGCTTACATTTAGGTCTCTAAGCAATTTTGAGTTTATATTTGTGTATGGTTTAGGGAGTGTTCTAATTACATTCTTTTGCATGTGGCTGTACAGTTTTCCCAGCAACACTTATTGAAGAGACTGTCTTTTCTCCATTGTATATCCTTGCCTACTTTGTCATAGATTAGTTGACCATAGGTGTATGGGTTTATCTCTGGGCTTTCTAATCTGTTCCATGGATCTATATTTCTGTTTTTGTGCCAGTACCATATTGTCTTGAATACTGTAGCTTTGTAGTATAGTCTGAAGTCATGGAGTCTGATTCCTCCAGCTCCATTTTGTTCCCTCAAGACTGCTTTGGCTATTCAGGGTCTTTTGTGTCTCCATACAAATTTTAAGATTTTTTGTTCTAGTTCTGTTAAAAATGCCAGTTGTAGTTTGATAGGGATTGCATTGAATCTGTAGATTGCTCTGGGTACTATAGTCATTTTCACAATATTGATTCCTCCAATCCAAGAACATGGTATATCTCTCCATCTGTTTGTATCATCTTTAATTTCTTTCATCAGTGTCTTATAGTTTTCTGCATACAGGTCTTTTGTCACCCTAGGTAGGTTTATTCCTAGATATTTTATTCTTTTTGTTGAAATGGTAAATGGGAGTGTTTCCTGAATTTCTCTCAGATTTTTCATCATTAGTGTATAGGAATGCAAGAGATTTCTGTGCATTAATTTTGTATCCTGCAACTTTAACAAATTCATTGATTAGCTCTAGTAGTTTTCTGGTGGCATCTTTAGCATTCTCTATGAATAGTATCATGTCATCTGTAAACAGTGACAATTTTACTTCTTCTTTTCAAATTTGTATTTCGTATATTTCTTTTTCTTCTCTGATTGCTGTGGCAAGGACTTCCAAAACTATGTTGAATAACAGTAGTGAGAGTGGACATCCTTGTCTTGTACCTGATCTTAGAGAAAATGCATTCAGTTTTTCACCATTGAGAATGATGTTGGCTGTGGGTTTGTCATATAGGGCCTTTATTATGTTGAGATAGGTTCCCTCTATGCCCACTTTCTGGAGAGTTTTTATCATAAATGAGTGTGGAATTTTGTCAAAAGCTTTTTCTGCATCTATTGAGATTGTCATATGATTTTTCTTCTTCAATTTGTTAATATGGTGTATCACATTGATTGATTTGTGTATACTGAAGAATCTTTGCATCCCTGGGATATATCCCACTTGATCATGGTGTATGATTCTTTTAATGTGTTCTTGGATTCTGTTTGCTAGTATTTTGTTGAGGATTTTTGCATTTATATTCATGAGTGATATAGGTCTGTAATTGCCTTTTTTTGTAGTATCTTTGTCTGGTTTTGGTATCAGCGTGATGGTGGCCTCATAGAACGAGCTTGGGAGTGTTCCTTCCTCTGCAATTTTTTTGAAGAGTGAGAAGGATGGGTATTAGCTATGCTCTAAATGTTTGATAGAATTCACCTGTGAAGCCATCTGGTCCTGGACTTTTCTTTGTTGGAAGATTTTTAATTACAGTTTCAATTTCATTACTTGTGATTGGTTTGTTTATATTTTCTATTTCTTCCTGGTTCAGTCTTGGAAGTTTATACCTTTCTAAGAATTTGTCCATTTCTTGCAGATTGTCCATTTTATTGGCATACAGTTGCTTCTAGTAGTCTCTTAGGATGCTTTGTATTTCTGCATTGTCTGTTGTAACTTCTCCTTTTTCATTTCTAATTTTATTGATTTGAGTCCTCTCCCTCTTTTTCTTGATGAGTCTGGCTAATGGTTTATCAATTTTGTTTATCTTCTCAAAGAACCAGCTTTTAGTTTTATTGATCTTTGTTATTGTTTTCTTTGTTTCTATTTCATTTATTTTTGCTCTGTTCTTTATGATTTTTCTCCTACTAATTTTGGGTTTTGTTTGTTCTTCTCTCTCTCCTTCCTTTACGTGTAAACTCAGATTGTTTATTTGAGATTTTTCTTGCTTCTTGAAGTAGGGTTGTATTGCTAAAAACTTCCCTCTTAGAACTGCTTTTGCTGCATCCCACTGACTTTGGATCCTTGTGTTTTCATTGTCATTTGTCTCTAGGTATTTTTTGATTTCCTCTTCGATTTCTTCAGTGATCTCATTTTTTTTTTTTTTTTTTTTTTTTGCAGTATGTGGGCCTCTCACTGTTGTGGCCTCTCTTGTTGTGGAGCAGAGGCTCCTGACACACAGGCTCAGCAGCCATGGCTCACGGGCCCAGCCACTCTGCTGCATGTGGGATCTTCCCGGACCAGGGCACAAACCCGTGTCCCCAGCATCAGCAGGCAGACTCTGAACCACTGCGCCACCAGGGAAGCCCTTCAGTGATCTCCTGATTATTCAGTAACGTGTTGTTCAGCTTCCATGTGCTTTTGTTTTTTTACGTATTTTTCCCTGTAATTGATTTTTAATCTCATAGCATTGTAGTCAGAAAAGATGCTTGATATGATTTCAATTTTCTTAAATTTACTGAGGCTTGATTTCTGACCCAAAATGTGATCTACCCTGGAGAATGTTCTGTGCACACTTGAGAAGAAAGTGTAATCTGCTGCTTTTGGATGGAATGTCCTATAAATATAAATTAAATCTATCTGGTCTATTGTGTCATTTAAAGTTTGTGTTTCCTTATTAATTTTCTGTTTGGATGATCTTTCCATCGGTGTAAATGAGGTGTTAAATTGCCCCACTATTACTGTGTTATTGTCGATTTCCTCTTTTAGAGCTGTTAGTAGTTGCCTTATGTATTGAGGTGCTCCTATGTTGGGTGCCTATATATTTATAATTGTTATATCTTCTTCTTAGATTGATCCCTTGATCATTATGTAGTGTTCTTCCTTGTCTCTTGTATCATTATTTTAATGTCTATTTTTTCTGATATGAGTATTGCTACTGCAGCTTTCTTTTGATTTCCATTTGCATGGAATATCTTCCTCCATCCCCTCACTTTCAGGCTGTATGTTGCCCTAGGTCTGAAGTTGGTCTCTTGTAGACAGTATATGTATGGGTCTTCTTTTAGTATCCATTCAGCGAGCCTGTGTCTTTTGGTTGGAGCATTTGATCCATTCACGTTTAAGGTAATTATCAATATGTATGTTCCTATTACCATTTTCTTAATTGTTTTGGGTTTGTTTTTGTAGGTCCTTTTCTTCTCTTGTGTTTCCAACTTAGAGAAGTTCCTTTAGCATTTGTTGTAGAGCTGGTTTGGTGGTGCTGAATTCTCTTAGCTTTTCCTTGTCTGTAAAGCTTTAGATTTCTCCATCGAATCTGAATGAGATCCACATGAAGGAACATGACAAAACTCCAGAAAAACAACTAAATGAAGTGGGGATTGAGTAATCTTGGTTGTAGGTTTTTCCCTTTCATCACTTTAAATATGTCATGCCACTCCCTTCTGGCTTGTAGAGTTTCTGCTGAGAAATCAGATGTTAACGTTATGGGAGTTCCCTTATGTTATTTGTCATTTTTCCCTTGCTGCTTTCAATAATTTTTCTTTGTCTTTAATTTTTGCCAGTTTGATTGCTGTGTGTCTCGGTGTGTTTCTCCTTGGGTTTCTCCTGTATGGGACTCTCTGCGCTTCCTGGACTTGGGTGGCTATTTCCTCTCCCATGTTACTGAAGTTTTCAACTCTAATCTCTTCAAATATTTTCTTGGGTCCTTTCTCTTTCTCTTCTCCTTCTGGTACTCCTGTAATGCAAATGTTGTTGCGTTTAATGTTTTCCCAGAAGTCTCTTAGGCTGTCTTCATTTCTTTTCATTCTTTATTCTGTTCTGTGGCCGTGAATTCCACCATTCTCTCTTCCAGGTCACTTATCCATTCTTCTGCCTCAGTTATTCTACTACTGATTCCTTCTAGTGTATTTTTCATTTCAGTTATTCTTTGCTCATCTCTGTTTGTTTGTTCTTTAATTCTTCTAGGTCTTTGTTAAACATTTCTTTCATCTTCTCGATGTTTGCCTCCATTCCTTTTCTGAGGTCCTGGATCATCTTCACTATCATTATTCTGAATTCTTTTTCTGGAAGGTTGTCTATCTCCACTTCATTTAGCTGTTTTTCTGGGGTTTTGTCATGTTCCTTCATGTGGGACATAGCCCTCTGCCTTTTCATCTCATCTATCTTTCTGTGAATGTGGTTTTTGGTCCACAGGCTGCAGGACTGTAGTTCTTCTTGCTTCTGCTGTCTGCCCTCTGGTGGATGAGGCTATCTAACAGGCTTGTGCCAGTTTCCTGATGGGAGGGATTGGTGGTGGGTAGACCTGGCTGTTGCTCTGGTGGGCAGAGCTCAGTAAAAACTTTAATCCACTTGTGTGCTAATGGGTAGAGCTGGGTTCCCTCCCTGTTGGTTGTTTGGCCTGAGGTGACCCAACACTGGATCCTACCTGGGCTCTTTGGTGGGGTTAACAGTGGACTCTGGGATGGCTCACACCAAGGAGTACTCCCCAGAACATCTGCTGCCAGTGTCCTTGTCCTCACTGTGCGACACAGCCACCCCCTGCCTCTGCAGGAGACCCTCCAGCCCTAGCAGGTAGGTTGGTTCACTCTCCTATGGGGTCACTGCTCCTTCCCTTGGGTCCCAGTGCACACGCTACTTTGTGCGTGCCATCCAACAGTGGAGTCTCTGTTTCCCGAGTCCTGTCAAAGTCTGTCTCCTTGTGGCTTCTCCTTTTTCTTTGGATATGGGGTATCTATTTTGGTGAGTTCCAGTGTCTTCCTGTTGATGATTGTTCAGCAGTTAGGTGTGATTCCAGTGTTCTCGCAAGAGGAAGTAAGGGCTCTTCCTTCTACTGCATCATCTTGCAAGATGTCTCTCTAATAGCCTCATCTTTATTTTTAAATATACATGTATTACTGTTATATGTTATAAATAATTAAATATATGTTATAAATTACCAACAAAATAATTTTCAACACTTGATTTGGATATTTTGAGTATGTTGGCTATCTCCTGTGTGGTATAACATTGATTGGTCTCAATTTGATCGCTATCAACTACAACTGGTCTACCTGACTGTGGAGCATCATCCAGTGAGAAATATCCAGCACAAAATTTTCAAACTACTTTTGCCATATTTGATCAGTCACAGCCCCTTCTCCATACACTGCACAAATCTTTTCTTGCATTTCAGTTGCATTTTTACCGTTCTTGAAATAATAAAGCATAATATGCCAAAAATGTTGCTTTTTTTCTTCCATATTGAATATTAAAATGGCTAAACAAAAATTCACCAATTTTGATAATTTTATAATGCACACTGATATGACAGCTGTCACATACAATCTAACAAAATTGTTTCAAATGAAGTTAAAGATACATAAGTGCTACTAGAGTCATCTTACAGAAAAAACCGAATGAAACTTTTGGCCCACCCAATACTTGAGTCAGCTCAAACTATGACAATACTCATAACAGAACTCACTTATATAATATGAAGAATCATGTCCTTCCTATGCCTATTTTATCTTTTGGCAAAATCTGGATTTTAAACTGTAAATATTATATACAGCATGGTATGTAATATTGGTATGTAATATTGGCAGTATGGTATGTAACTAAGTTTCTGTTATTATTGTTCACATTTGTTGATAATGATTACTACTACTGCAACAACTACCACTACTAACAACTACTACTTCTTTACTGGTATAAATAATTTTGGTATTTACTGGTATAAATAAATATTTAGTACTTTAAAAGTTTCAGTAATATACCTCTACAGACTTTTGAAGGTTATCATGGCATGGAGCAAGAAGGGATGTCTTCTCCCATTTCTGTGCAACTTGATTGGCTTCTTCTATCTTCTGCTCACAACTTTTTTGAGAATTTAGCAATGTCATCTCATAAAATTCTTGAATATCTGTAAAGAAATGTAAGGGAAAAATCAAAATGTCATATACCACTTCACATATAGCTTCTCCATGTACACGTATATGGAAAATTTTGCTGATTAAAAAAACTACATAAATATGTATTCAAAGAAAAACAACAAAAATAGAGGAAATCCTAAAAATTTGCATTTTGACCTGCATTAAAATTCTTATAGCAACTTTATTCAGAACTGCAAAAATTGGAAGAAATCAAAATATCTTTCAATTTGTGAATGGATAAACAAACTGTAGTAAATTCATTTAATGGAATACTATTCAGCAATAAGAATGAATGAGTTATCAAACCATGTAAAAACATGGATGAATCTTAAATATATATTGCTAAGTTTAAAAATGCCAGGCAGGTAGCTGGGCTACATAGTGTATGATTACATTTATATAATGTTTGGAAAAAGCAAAACTAAAGAGACAATAAAATGGTCAGTGATTTCTAGAGGCTCTGGGAGAGGAGAGGAGGGTTGAATAGGTAAAGCACAGGGTGATGAAAACTTTCTGTAATAATACTGTAATGGTGGGCACCTAACAAGAAGCATTTGGCAAAACCCAAAGAATTTTACAGCACAAAGAGTAAACCAAATGCATGCAAATTTAAAAAATCATTTAGGAGGTCAGGGAATCCCAAGATGTGCAGACTGTGACAAAAGAATCTAACTATATTACAAATGAATGAAATAACCTCACTGAAGGCAGTAGGAGAAAAAGTTGATAACCTAAAAATGAGTAGAGACTGTAGAACCAAAGACAAAGAAACTACACAAAAGCATCCTAGTCTATACTCTAGTTGGTAAATTTGTTTCTCATGGAATCCAAGTCAACAATTTTGAAGCCACTGTACATATATAACTAGAAATGAAAATTAAATAAATGGATGGTAGATAGTGGGAGGCAGGTTTCTCACTGTTGGAGTAGGAAGTTACAAAAAAGAAAGTGGGTGGGGTGTCGTACTAGACTGAGTCATATGATTTTGGATTAGATTTGAAGACAACATTACAGACTCCTGTTTGGCAGAGATATGAATAGATACATAGAGAAATATTTACAAATATGCATACACACAGGTTAGTATAAATACATATATTCCCTAACTCTGTCTGCTGAAAGGGCCTACAAGTAATGACTTTGGCCTCTATACAGCCTTCTCCACCAAATGGTAGAGGGTAATGAGAAAGTACAGTTGGTATTAGCTTGGAATTGGGGGTATCTACATGAATTCAAAAGTTGTGGAAGGAAGGAAGAGAGGGAGGGAGGGAGGACGGAAGCCCAGAGATGGAAGCCCTCTCTATTTAAGGCTCATAGAGAAGAAACATCATTGAATAAAGTCAAACCTTTTCACACCCAGGACTGCAGAAAACCTACACATTATTGGGAGTATGTTTCTATGTGATTTGACTACTTGACTATTTTATCACAACTGCAAGCAATTTTTATTTTGCACAGTCCTCCCTCAAATGAAAACATTTTGCCACCTCTAACGATACATACTAAATAAATTCCTCACATGCTTGAAGGCATACCCATATTGACCTCCCAATTACTTTTTAAATAGTCTATAAATTATTATCAAATTTACAGATGAGTGCTTCTCCAACTCTAACATACACATGAATCTCAATCACCTGGGGATTTTGTTAAAGTGCAAATTATGACTAAACTCAGGAATGGAACCTGGATCTCTGTATTTCTAACAAGCTCCCAGGTGGTGCCAATGGCTTCTGATCCACCAGCAACACTGGACGTAAGAAACAGCACCTCTGTGATTAGAACCCAAGGCTTCATACTCTCATTTCAAACATCCCTTACTGAGTTATTACAATCCTCTTTCTCTTCAGAGTGAGGGGTCAGGGGACATCCCAGTAAGAGAAGCAAGTTGACAAGAAAAGAACTCTGCCTGTTGACTGAAAAATAATAATAATAACTACTTAGTGAATATTATTGACTAAATTGATTCAGATTTAATTACCTACAAAGTCAACTAAAAGGAACTACATTTCAGTACTCTGCCTTTAGGACACATTAAAACAGAAAAAAATCAACTTCCAGGTGATATCTTAGGCAGTATCTATTCAGTCCAATCTCTCTCTTTTGTTTTAACCTACATTCCATAAAGATGAGATCTGGCCTTTGTAAAGATGATTCTGCCGCAGCTGGGTCTTCAACTATCAAACAGCATGATCAAGGGAATTCATAGTAAATAGAACTGTCTTTTTAAGCATACCCTTAAAAACTCATATACTCAAAATATTTCATCTTTTTCCAAGCAGAGACAATCCAACATGACATACTTATTTCAGTGATGGTGCTCTTTCTTCAAAAGATCCTTAGAGATCCCCCTTGAGATATACCTTCCAGCATCCGAGGAACTTATTTTTAATATCCTCAGAAGTGGAGAACCTTGTTTCATTTGAAGGAGATTTGATTATTTTTTTAATGCCAAAACTCACTGGACAAACTGTGAATATGGTGAGTGACTGAGAAATGGATTTCCTTTTACACAACTTGAATTAAATTAAGAAAATATGACTTAAATCATGAGTTTTTTTTTCCTAGTATGACTCACAAATTGCTCTGCAATTATCTACTTAACCACAGTAAAACAAAAAAGTAACCAGAATGCAAGATGTTTTACATATTTATATACTTTCTTATCTATTAGCTCAAAGGCTGGAATAAAAGTGACTGGGGAAAGGCTCTTTTTTGCTTCCTCCCATCCCAGCTATCATGTTGCTACACATAGTATTCAAGGGAACAATTACAGTCATCTCTCCAGCCTGCCAACCAGAAACCTCTTTGGAGCTTGTTATTGTTGGTTCATTTGTTTTTTTGTGATTCGCAGATATGGCTGTAACTCACCAAAGAATTCACTGAAATGAGCTGAGGATTCTCACCATACAGCCTCAATAAAGAAATGGTAATCTTCGTAAGATGTACCTTCTTTTAAAACATATGTCTTGTGCTTCTTCTAGCATCCCCTTTTCTCTGAAGGATTTCCCATACCACACACCTGATTATGAATTCAGCTAAACAGTATAACACAGTTGAGCTTGCTATATTTAAAGATGTTACAAAGTGCAGTCTTAGTGTTCCATTAGCTTTTCCTGAACATTTGGTTCTATTTGGTAGCTGGATAAATGCTCATATCCAATTTCCTTATGCTGCATCCAGATACCATACTTCTGCAAAACAAAAACTTATCATTGTCTTGGTCCATTTGAGCCCAAGACTACTACACGCTGAAGCATAGTAACAGAATTTCTAATAAAGTCCTTATCAATGGAGTAAGTGTCCTATCTTAGTCTGGCAGCCAGTCAAGGTTCTTTAAGTGTATTACCTGGGACTAGAAGAATAAATATGAATGTGAGGAGTAGGCTAAAGTTAAATGTGGATGAAAAGAAAATATAAGTTAAATTTTACAGCCAAGAAAAGAGAGTGAAAGCAACATCAGTGATAGGTACAAATCAAGTACCAAGTTAGGGAAAAAAGGAGCCCAAACCATAGCAGGGATGAGTGTGAAACCCAGAGTCCAAAGACATGATCAAACCCAATATATATTGAAGAATTAAGACCACAGAATCAGGAAATGCTTACACACAAAAGATTCAAACAAATTTCCATAATATTCTGATATGATTGAGCTTCTATACCTGGACAAAGCACGGAAGGAAGGAGGGAAGGAGGGAGGGAGGGAAGAGGAGGCAGAGAAGGAAAAGGAGGGAGAATGGAAAGGAGGGAGAAAGGAAAAAAGGGATGAGGGAAGGAAATTTGGTTTCAAAATACCTTCTTCTACTAAAAGGAACCAGGGCTTTCTGGATAAAGACTCGCTCTAGGGCTACAGCAGAGAAACTATAAGATGAACCTGGGACTTGCATCAGAAAGTAAGGAAGTACTGAAAAATCATGGGAACATATCAAAAAGGCATGAAAGCCATCTTGAAGGGGCTCCTACTAACAAAATCTGGAACAATTTGAGCATTAAAGTAAATTAATAATAGTAATAGATTATAACCTATTGAGTAAAATAAAAATCTCTGCATTCATCCTGACATAAAAATAAATGAGTGATTAAATGGAAGAGAAGGGAAAGCTCTTCCTTACAGGAGAATGCCAGTTAAAAAATATAGAAGAAATGATGGAATTAGAAAATCATCAATGGACACTGCAACTAGTGGGTAAAATTTTGGTGAGGAACATAATGTTACATAGTCTCAAAGTATCTCCCCACAAATTAGAACAAACTGGCACTGGGAGCCTCCTGTTATCAACCACCAAGATGGATATAGCATCATTTCTGTGTTACTCCTCCCGGGAATGCATAAACTGAATCTAATCATTAGGAAACATCAGATGAAACCAAATTGTAGGACAGTCTACAAAATACCTGATCTGGAATCTTCAAAAATATTCAGGTCAAGAAACTGCAGATTAAAGAGGACTAAAGAGGCATGACAGGGACTTCCCTGGTGGTCCAGTGTTTAAGAATCCGCCTTCCAATGCAGGGGATGTGGGTTCAATCCCTGGTCAGGGAACTAAGATCCCACATGTCACGGGGCAATAATAATAAGCCCACACACCACAACTACTGAGCCTGTATGCCACAACTAGGGAGGCCATGTGCTGCAACTACTGAGCCTGCACACTCTGGGGCCCATGTCACAACTAGAGAGAAGCCCACGTGCCACAACGAAAGAGTCTGCATGCCACAACTAAGACCCAACACAGCCAAATAAATAAATAAACAAAATATAAAAGAAAAAAGAGGCATGACAATTAAATGTAATGTGTGATCCTGGATAGATCCTGATAGACTGGGGAAACATAGCTATAAAAGATATTTTGGTGACTACTGCTGAAACTGAATATGGACTGTGCATTAGATAATAGTTTTGTATCAATGTAAAATTTCCTGATTTTGATAACTGCACTATTTATGTAAGGAAATATTCTTGTTTTTAGGAAACAGACATTGAATTATTTAGTCATAATGGGGCCTGATGTCCCCAAATCATTCTCAAATGGTTCATTAATAATATGCACATACACATGTGTATGTATGTATGTATATAAATATACAGAGAAAGACACACATGTAGAAAGAATGATAAATCAAATAGGGCAAAATGTAAACAATTGGTGAATCTGAGTAAAGTAAATATACAGGAGCTCTCTGTACTACTCTTGCAACTTTTCCGTAGATTTGAACTTATTTCAAAATATAAAGTTTTTAAAAATGGGAAGGTGACTAGGAGATATCAGGACTAAGTATGGCATTGAGAAGTATCCAGGAACATTTTAAGAAATATCTAGAGAAAAAAGACCCCAAGGGGAGCAAAGTACAGAATGTGATGGGAGAGGTAGATCAGTAATGCAAAAGTGAAGTAGTATAGTAATCTAAAAGTTAAAGCACGAGCACTGAAGTCAGACAGGCCCTGGCTCTGCTACTTACTAAATGTGTGACTTTTAGCAAGACACTTAAACTCTTTAAGCCTCAGTTTTTCACCTAAAAACTTTACATACATAAGTACTTCAAACAGTTGAACAGTTACATAGAACACACTCAATAAATGCTATTATTCTTTTGATTAATACATCATCTTTGAACAATACTGTGTACACAGGAGGTCCCATTAAATGCTGGAAACCTGAACACAGAATATGCTTAGGTAGGAGTCATTTCTTCCAGAACAGTTAAGAGTGAACACTTGGAGCAATAAAGTAGAATTAATACTTGAAAAGGAGGCAGAAAACTGTTATTTACAAGTAAAAAAAGTAACTAATTAAAACAGAAATGTTAATAAAAATGCAATAAGATGTGCATGAAGCAAAATATAGTATTTTTTTGCCTCAAAAAAAAAAGGTTCTTAAAAATACAACCCCTAAAACAAACTTTAATTCAAAATATATCTTTGATGAATAAGTGTGATACTTCAAGTTGCTCAAAAAGCAGGCACTAAATAAACTCAAGATACTGTTAATGCAAATCAGCTACCTTTTATCAGCACTTATATTCCCAAACTACCACCAGGTACGTCCTATTCCATATCTAAGAGATAATTAAACTTCAATTTCACATCAATCATCTAAGATACAGGAATGTTATACATCCTTTTTAACCTCACAAAGGTTTACCATGTAAACTCTACAAATCCTAGAAAGATAAGAAACTATAGGTAAAATGGTATGATCTTAGTTTTAAACTCCATATTCTTGCATAAATTCCACATTTCCTCCCCACCCCCCAAAAAACCACATATCTCCCAGTCTGTGTTTAGGTATTGATATTGCTCGTTGAGGGAAGAAAGGAAGAAAGAAATTAGCATTTGTCGTTTACCCACCATATGTTAGGCAGCCACACTTTGAAACATCATTTATTTTACTTAGTCCTTGCAATCATATTATGAGGCATTATTATTACACCTATATTTTAAAGGTGGAGAAACAGACTTACTCAAGGTCACAGGGCTGTGCAGTAGCGAGCCTAGGATTGGAATCTACATTTGGCACAATAGCCTACAGTCTTTTTGCTACATCATGCTCAGTAATATGCCTAATGGAACATTAGGGGTTAATTGAATGGTATTGATGTTAAAACTAGCATATCTCATTGTAAATGCAGGACTAAAATATCATTTAGAAAATTCTTCAGATCACCAGATGGAAGGAAAACCAAACCTAAGAAACTCTTTCAAAAACCTTCCAAGGCCTGTTACCAAGAATATTTTAACTAATCTCGACTGCACAGTGCTTAGCAGAAGCTATTGAATTTCTCTCCCCATCAACAGAAACTCAAACAGAATGAGAGTTTGGGCTCCAAGGACCATATCTTCCTAGCTGATGAATACCAAGGGGAGGCAAAAACGCTTCTACATAGAGGTAGCCACAGACGGTCAGCATAGTTAAGCTTGGAGACAATGTTAAATTTTAAACATTAAAAAGATGTTATTACAGATGGCATAATTGGCATCAACAATTCAGGTTTGCTTTACACATGCCATGAATACAGGGTATTCAATAAATATTAGTTATGCAATACTATTGTAACGATTTTTCCTGTGGAATTGGAGATGACTTTAACAGAAAATAAGAAGCAGAAGATAAAAAGATGACAAGATAGGTATGAAATAAGAAACCAGACTGTGGGGGAAACTTTATTGTCAGGCACGTAAGCACAGATTTACTTAATATTCTGTTTAATGGTGATTTTATGCAATTTTATGATCAATCCAACTACAACTCAGATGAGGCCAGAACAGTATTCAGTCTACAGAGAGAAGTTATACCCAGAGATAGCGCCATGTGTTAAGTAGGAAAATAAAATTCTGTCTCTGATATGCAAAAAGACAGTGTCCCTCTCATCTCCTTAAATCTGGTACACAGGTACTCTTATTACAACTTGCCAAAGTATTTTCTTTTTTGTTTTCAATTTGTTTCACTTTGTTCTTTACTTTTTTCTTATTTTGGACATAGAGTTCTGAATTATAACACAAGATTATATAGAGCTTTATTGATGAATACCAAAAGCTTAGTCTTTTCTACATGTAACATGAGGTGAAGGGTGTTTCTTTGGCAGATTAAACACCTAATGTCAACTACCACTTGAGAAAAGTGTCACTACTCCATTACTTTGTCATTGATCTAAATGACAGTCTGTAATCACTTCATTTGGAACTGGTCCAAGAAGTGACAGCTGATGGCTAATCTCAAAAAGAATACTGTTCTGCATCATCAGTGTACCAATTTATCTGAAAGACCAATTTTAAATTGTAAAAATTATTGAAAGTATACTTCTATAAAATTTATGATAATATTTTATTATAGTTATGGTATAATTTCCATTATATATAATTACATTATTATACACAAATGACATAATTATATTATAATTGATTGGAGTTGATAGATTATATTAATTATGTAAAATTATCATATGCATATCCTTATAGCACAGGTATAATCATATCCATTATATTAAGCTTTCAATCTATTGTGCTAACTCAACTTACTAAAACATACTGCTTAAATAAAATGTAGAAAAATAAAGTCTAGAGCCATTGAACATGTCACCTCCCTTTCTTTCCAACTTCCTCAATATCTAAAAGGTTTGCATGAGGGAAAATCATATGTCCAAATACAAAAGTACAGGTTAGAAAATATGCTACCCTATATATTAAAGCTATTAGTAGCTTACCTTTACATTGGCTAAATAAAGTATACTACCTTTTGTTCTGAAGTGAGAGTGGAAAGCCAGCCTACAGATGGATGGTTTTTATGGTACAAGAACTATCCAATCCATTGCAGTCTACAAGTGTGACAGGAAGCTTTGCTGTTC
Source organism: Phocoena phocoena (assembly GCF_963924675.1). Lineage (NCBI taxonomy): Eukaryota > Metazoa > Chordata > Mammalia > Artiodactyla > Phocoenidae > Phocoena > Phocoena phocoena. The sequence continues at coordinate 47,868,196 of NC_089226.1, read as the reverse complement.
TCTTTTAGATGAGCTAATGTTGCGCAGTAATCTTGAAACAGCTGGAAAGCCACACAGACCCCATAATCAAACAAGAAGGCCATCTTACTTATTCCCAGATGAGAAAAACTGCATGATAATAGTTCTATTCACCATCTTTGGAAAATAGTAATACTTACTCTTGCTTTATTGAAAAATACATCTATGAGCTCCTCTTACTTTCCTGTTCCTCTCCCCATCCCCTTTCTCCTTTTCCGTTCCTTTCCCTACCCTACCTTCCCCTTCCTTCCTTACTGAACAATTCAGTTCTAGAGCCATTAGGTAAAGTAGAGCAAGGCCTATTCTGGTGGTGGAGGTTGAGCAAAGGAGCTATGTTGGCTCAGAGCAGGGTGCCAGAGCTCAAGGAGGGTGAAGAGGACATCAACATGTGAAGGTGGCCCAGAGCAGTTATACAGACTGACACACTAAGGAAGGAGTTCTCACAGAGAGGTAGCCAAATGAGAGCTGTTGAAACCAAAACAAGTTGAAGAGGGCCAAACAGTTCAGATTTTGTTGGAGCATTGGCTCAAAGCCTGACCTCTATGAGGAGGGTGCCCATGCTGTGGGAAGGCCTGGGATGCTTTGTCACAGCTACATAGGGTGAGGAGGTCATCTGTGCAGAAGGGTGGCCTAGTGAAGGTTGTGAGAACCTAAGTTTGGTAAGAAGTGTGTCTGTGGCAGTGATAATGGAAGAGTGGTTACATATAGGGAGATTGACCAAATAAGTAAATAAAATAAGGATAATGAGAGTTTATCAGAAAAGGGAGTCAAAATATGAAAATAAAGAAAACTATAATGAAATATGTGGTATTGGATTAGTGTGAGCTCATGGTTTTTATTACACATAAATATTCATATAGACGTAAACATGTACACGTATAAACATACACAAAATGTAAAAGAGTAACCTCACAGCGGAGAAGCCTAAAACCTGGAACACATCAATCGAGTATTCAAAGTAAACATCATGAGTAAATGAAGCAAATATAATCATGAGCCACCCGATAGGATACAGTGAAAAGAACACAGCCTTGCTTCTGTGATACTCCTATCTTCATAAGCGTCCAAGTCACAAAAAACAAGTTAAGGCTGAGGAACTATTCCAGAATTAAGGAAACTAAAAAGACATGACACCTAAAGGCCACATGTGATTCTAAACTGAATTCTTCACTATAACACAATCTTATTGGGACATTTGTTAATTTGCTGATTTTGTTGGTTACCTTGCAGTTACATAGGAGAATGTCCTTGTTCACAGGAAATACACGCTAATGCATCAGGAGGTGATGGAACAACAGGTTGACCAATTACTCTCAAATAGTTCGAGATAAAAATTATTGCATTGAACGTTCAAGTTTGAGATTGTTTCAAAGTTTCTTTTAATGTCTTAAAAATAAACATTAAAAAAATTTTTAAATAAAAAAAGCATGAAAATTACATCTAGGAAATAGAAGATGTAAATTCTTCTTGGTTGTCTAGATGAAGACCCCTTATGCAACTTTTAAACTTCAATAGTTTATTTCTGTGTTAGTAATAATAATAAGTACCATTTATCAAGACTTTACCATAGCATGTTAAGCACTACATGTAATACATTATCTCATTTACTACTCCCAAATATCCTATGACATAAGAACTATTACTTTACCTACTTTACAAAGGAGGAAACTCAGGAAGAGAGAAGTTAAGAAATTTGCCCAGTTTGCTTAGCTCATAACTTTTGGTGCCAGGATAGGAATCACATATGTCTAACTCCAAAGCCTGTGGTCTTAACTAGTACAAACTGATATTTTATGTCTAGAATAATTGTAGGATTTCCTTTGTTTTGCTCTGGGTTTACAGGGATTTTATTTGTTTATTTTGTTTTTCTCTTCATCTAGAGTGTTTTATGGACCATGACTCGGCAGTTCCAGCTCAAATGTTCTTTATCCCTGAAGCCTCTTCCACCACAAGTCATTTCTCCCATCCTCCCCTCTATTGCCTTTGCACTTTGCATTTATCTTGTGATTCTTACAGCCCCATGTCACTGGTATATATGCTTTATCTCCCTACATCTAAGCTTTGCAAAGTTATAGGCCAAGTCACACTTCACTTTTTATCCCTTGTGAGCAGTGGTGGTCAAATTTTATCATGCACCAATATCACCTGAAGAGCTGATTTAAAAAACAGATTACTGGGCCACACCCTAGAATTTCCGATTCAGTATGTCTAACATGTGGCCCCAAATTTACTTTTCTAATAAATTTCCAGGTGATGTTGATATTGCTGACCCAGGGACCATACTTTGAGAACCACTGCAGTATAGAGCTTATCAGTGTCTTGCCAAAGTAGCTATACAGTATTTTAGGATTTACAAAACTATAATACGTACATTATCTTCTTTAAATATAATATACCCAAATAGGGATATCATATATCTATGCTATAGAACATCTCACCCTGTAGGGTAAAAATCAGTTTGTTAGTATATCTTTTTTCACCCTTCATTCATTCATTCATTTATCCCATAAATATTATTAAGCATGTATTTTGTGCCTGACAGTGGAAATACAGCAGTGAATAAGACAGATTGGTCTCTGCCCTGACAAAAACTAAGTCTAGCAGGAAAAAAAATACTAAACAATGAGGCAAAACAAATTTCCCTACCTTCACTCTATTTCCCTCCTCTTTTGTTTTTTGGGGAGCAAAGAAACAAAATATTTATTAGCACAGTTAACACATTGAAATTAAGTTATAATAGGTTAGGCACAGAACAATTTGTTTGTCTTGTAGCTTTTTCACTCTGAAGTACCTAAGGGTCTAAACTAACCTTCAAAGATATGTAAACCTGAAAATACAACACTCCCTCCAACTCCTCAGGGGACAATAAATGGAATCTCCTTCTGAAGGGGAAGCTATCAGACAAGGAGAATAAAAGGAGAAAAAGGTAGGAAGACCATAAAGGAAAGAAATATTATGTCCATCAGAGGTGGACTCTGTATGAACAGATAGATGGGAAAGGAAAATAAGAATTCTGAAGCATCCTTGGGGACACATGTACATTCATATTATCCAGAAGTAAAGTTTTCTTTCTGCACATATTACGGACATATGTAATGGTTTACCAAGTTGTTACTATAGTGTCATGAATGTCAGGCTAGAAGTAGAAAGCATAATTAATGAGAATATGGCTGACCCTTGAAAAATGAAGGGGTTAGGGGAGCCAATCCTCTGCACAGCTGAAACTCCATGCATAACTTATAGTTGTCCCTCCTTAGCCAAGGTTCCTCCTTATCCAAGGTTCTGCACCTGCAGATTCAACCAACCATGGATGGGGTAGTACTACAGTTTTTACTATTGAAAAGAATCCACGTAAGTGGACCCACACAGTTCAAACCTGTGTTGTTCAAGGGTCAACTGCACATGATAGAAAGTCTAACCTAGGGAGTTTAATTCCCAAAGGAGGAAGAACTTTTGACTGAGCCCTAAGGATAAGTAGGCATTTTCAGGCATGGGAATTTAGGGACAGGGAAGTGGAAGGGATGAAGAATGTGCAGAAACCTGAGGAAGAAGAAAGCATGGCAAAAACATTAAAGAAATCCAATAAAGAAAGAGAATGGTGTAACACGAGGCTGGAAAAGCAGGCAGAGATATGGTTATATTCTGACTTGACTTTTAGGATCTTGAGAGTAGAGATCATGTCAGTAAACTTTGTAACATCACTGCTAGAAAAATAGTATATACTCAATAAATGTGGAATTAGAGAATCAATAAATGAAAGGATGGATACAGAAGTTAATGAATGAATGAGCAAAGAATATATATGGTTCAAAAGATAGAGGCATAAAACTGCATGGCGTGATCTGGAAACAAAAGGTTGAATGGACTAATACAAAAAGGAAAAAAAGCCATGAGCCTGAATCATGCAGTGCTAGAACTGTGAGAGTGATGAGAATCATCTTATTAACCCCTCGCTGTACAGATGATGAAACTGGAGCTGGTGAATTAAGGTGACTTCTCCAAGAACATAAAGCTAGTAGTGACTAAACCAGGACTTGAATCTCCTGATTCCCAAGGATTTCCACTATAGTCTTGACTTGTTCTGTATCTAGAAATATAAGAATAAGCCTCTAACAGTCACTATGCAGGTAGATGCCAAGCACATCAGAACCTTATCTCTAAAGGATATATAACAACCAACAGCTGTCACTATTTTTCCAGTTGGAGCTTTAGGACTTAGCTTTGCAGATCCAAGAAAAATGCCCATCCCTCCCTGCCATCCAACTGATTCATTAAAAAATAATTAGTGTTACTATTTCTTTTTCTACCTTTAGCCTAAAAGAATTAATACAAATGATATAGTAAAAACACTCAGCACAAAATGACCTTGAGAGCACTTGAGGTCAGACTATCATGGGAAGAAATCTCTCCAAGCAGCTGCATAACTACCTATAGTTCACAAGAGGTTAGAGTCAATAGATTCTGAAAGGCTGACTCCACATTCTGTTCCTCTTTAGGTAACAACTGTTTGTCAGAAACTTGGACAAACTCTAGTCATACATCACAAAAACAGGTTTTGCCCTGAGTGACCTGTTTGGTCTGTTGTTTTATTTCCAAACTTCCTTTTCCTGGCTGCCCAAACTCACTAACGATGAGTTACCTAAACAAACAATATAACTTTGACCCATTCAAGCACCATATTTGTTATTAATTAAAGTATTACAATTTGGCTCTTTTTTTCTGTACTCCCTTTCAAGCCACATGGCAGGTACATGCTTCCCCATCCTCTTTTACGAAGCACCAGAGTGCCTGACAGACCTGCATTCCCCTTCTGAGGGATTTCCTACTCATAAGCTATACCAGCCTGCCTGGTGACTGCTGAGCACCTGACCCAAGATCAGTCAATTGCTAGACTGCATGGTAGGCTCTGAAACGGCCTGGTATAAGAACTCCACCTTACAAAGGTGGTGATAGACTAAATGAATCAGTTCCTTTCACTTGAGAAGTTTTTTTTTAATAAAGCAGAAAAAGTCAGTTAATATAATGGTAGGAGGAACAGAAGCCAAAACAGAGAGTTAGCATAGTTGTAGAGATTAAAGTTGGGAGTATTACAGCTGAGGGTACGGCAGGATAACCTAGTAGTTAATAACAACAACAATAAAAATAATAAGGGCTTACACTGATTGAGCCCTCACTATGTTCCATATATGGTAAGAAATTCACACATATTATTCCACCAAACCTTACAACTACCTATGAGTTTGCTTCTATTATTATCTCCATTTCACAGATGAGAAAACTAAGGCAGAGAGAAGTTAAGAAGTTAAGGAGATTCCTCCTATATGGTAGAATCAGGATTCTAACCCAGATTTGTTTGATCCTAGAATCCCTGCTCTTACCCACTATCCAAATTAGAGTTTGATTTATGTCTCGAATGATATTTCAGGCTTAATACAGTGTTTGAGATTCTGGCCTTTTTTACTTGCACCTGAATTTGTACAGGAAACCCTCATTACTTAAGGAAAACTGAACACAGGAAAGGTGGGTCTCTGGACCTAAAAAGTACACTCAGGGTTGATATTAGAGTCCTAAGGCCTAAAGTTATGTTTTCTAAAAACCTTTGAAGTGATACTCAGACTTATCTTAATCACATCTCTGGTATCTTACTGTGCATTAGCTTCATAATCTTTCTTTATTAATTTTGACCATGGGGAATGGTAATAATAGTACAGCGAGGAGAGAAGAAAGTTAGAGTATGAGGACATATATGTAAATATCTTGGTCTATGCAATTCAATAAATATTAAGTGATATCTACACGCATGTAAATGGACACAAATCCCTATGTATCATCTCCTCTACTTAGGCTATATTATTACCCAGGTTGATACAAAAGTCACAACGCAAGAGGGAGATCAAGATGGCAAAGTAGGAGAACTCTGAGCTCACTTCCCCCAACATACACATCAAAAACACACCTACATATGGAGCAACTCCTGCCCAGGAACCGCACTGCACCCCTAGCAGGGAACACAGAAGAGGAAGGAAATATCACAGGCTCAGGTGATCGTCCACAGGGAGTGAAAGGTTTGAGCCACATATTGGGCACCCCAACCCTGGGGTCCACCACTAGGAAGACAAGTCCCTTTAGCTGGTTTGAAACCCAGTGGGACTTACCAGAAGGCTGTAAGAAACCAAGCCTCTGCTCATGAAGCATACACATATAAGCTTGCTTACTCCCAGGAACAGCACAGAAGAAGCAGATTGAAAACTGCCTGGACTCTGGGTGGCTTTCCACAACCATCCCAGCGTGTACCCCAGCCTGCACCAGATGCCTGCTCCAGTCCCTCTGGCTCTGGTGCTGCTCTGCACTAGAGCAGAGGTACCACTGCCAAGGAAAGTGCACACAATTAGAAGGAATTGAATAAGCTTGGACCTAACCCTTAGGTCTTCTGCACCAGCATCTTGGGCCCCAACCCCACTCCCAATAAGGAGGTGATAGCCAGTGAGCACAGGAGAAGCCCTGGCTCACACCTGGCTCTGATTCTAGCCCCTCCATCTCTAGTCTTACCTCCCATAAGATGGTAGCTTCCAGCACACCCCAGGGGAAGACAGGACGCATGCTTACTTCAGATCCAGTTCTCCCACCAAAGCCACTGGGCACGTGCAAACTGCATAGGGATGTTCCCACACAAGGACACCCTTTCGAGACTGGGAGACTGTTTCATCTAATTTCATAGAGACAGAGAAAGTTAAAATAAGAAGACAGGAATATGTTTCAAACAAAAGAAAAAGAAGAAAAGGTGCTGAAAAAACCTATAAATAATTTACCAGATAAAGAGTTCAAAGCATTAGAAATAAGAATGCTTACTGAATTTGGGAAAAGAATAGATGAACACAGTGAGAATTTTAATAATGAAGTAGAAAATATAAAAAAGAACCTGTCAGGCTGAAGAATACAGTAAGTGAAATGAAAAATACACTAGAAGGAATTAATAGCAGACTAGGTGATACAGAAGAATGTATAAGCAATCGGGAAGATAGCATAATGAAAATCACCCAATCAGAAGAGCAAAAAGCAAAACAAATTTTAAAAAATGAAGATAATTTAAGGCACCTCTAGGACAACATCAAGCATACTAACATTTGCATTATAGGGGTCCCAGAAGGAGATGGGAGACAGAAAGGAATAGAAAATGTATCTGATGAAATTGGGGCTGAAAACTTCCCAAAGCTGAAGAAGGAAATAGATTTCCAGGTGCAGGAAGCACAGAGAGTCCCAAATAAGTTGAACTCAAAAAGACCCAAACTCAGACATATCATAATTAAAATGGCAAGAGTTAAAGAGAAAATTCTAAAGACAGCAAGAGAAAAACAGAGTCAAATACAAAGAAGCCCCATAAGGCTACTAGCTGATTTTTCTGCAGAAACACTGCAAGCCAGAAGGGAGTGCCATGATGTATTTAAAGTGCTGAAAGGGAAAAACCTAAAACCTAGGATAATCTGCCCAACAAGGTTATCATTCAGAATTGAAGAAGATGGGATGGGGAGGGTGGGAGGGAGGGAGACGCAAGAGGGAAGACACATGGGAGCATATGTATATGTATAGCTGATTCACTTTGTTATGGAACAGAAACTAACACACCATTGTAAAGCAACTGTACCCCAATAAAGATGTTAAAAAAAAAAAAAAGAATTGAAGAAGACATAAAGAAATTCTGAGAGAAGCAAAAACTAAGAGTTCATCAATATTAACAAAAACTGTTAAAGGAACACTGTAAGTGGAAAAGAAAAGTCTGTACAACAAGAAGTAAGTATCTATAGAAAAGGAAAAACCCACTAGTAATAGCAAATATACAGTAAAGGCTGTGGATCAACCACTCAAGCTAGTACAAAGACAAAAAGCAACTATAACCACAATAAATGGTTAAGGGATAGACATAAAGAGTTAAAATAGGACATCAAAACCACAAAACATGGACGAGGGGAGTAAAAACTGTGGATCTTTTAGAATGTGTTTCAACTTAAATGACTATCAGTTTAAAACAAGTAGATATAGTTATAGGTCAACATATATTAACCCCATGGTAACCACAAATGAAAAACAACAATAGATACATAAAAAGTAGAGAGAAAGGAGCACAAGCATAACACTAAAAAAAATATCATATCACAAAGGAAGAAACTAAAAGAAGAAAAAAAACCAGAGAAGAACTACAAAAACAACCAGAAAACAAGCAAGAAAATGGCAATAAGTGCATACCTATCAATAATCACTTTGAATGTCAATGGAATAAATGCTCCAATCAAAAGACATACAGTGGTTGATTAGATAAAAAAATAAGACCCATCTATATGCTATCTACAAGAGACTATAACTTCAGAGCTAAAGATAAACATAGACTGAAAGTGAAGGGATGGAAAAAGATTTTCCATGCAAATGGAAACAGAAAGAAAGCTGATCATATCAGACAAAGTTGTCTTTAAAACAAAAATTATAACAAAAGACAAAGAAAAGCATTATATAATGATAAAAGAATCAATACAAGAGAGTATATTACACTCGTCAACATATATGTGCTGAATATAGGAGCACCTATGTATATAAAGCAAATATTAACATACCTAAAGGTAGAAACTGACAATGATAAAATAATGGCAGGGGACTTTCGCACCCCACTTACACGGACAAATCATTCAGTCAGAAAATCACTAAGGAAACAGTGGCTTTAAATGCACATTAGACCAGCTGAACTTAATAAATATCTACAGGACATTCCATCCAAAAACAGCAGAAGACACATTCTTTTGAAGCACACATGGAATCTTCTCCAGGACAGATCACACGCTAGGCCATAAAATAAGTCTCCAAATTTAACAGGATAGAAATCACATCAAGCATTCTTTCTGACCACATCAGTATGACACTAGAAATCTATTATAGGAGAAGAAATGGGAAAAACACAAACAAGTGGAGGCCAAACAACATGCTACTAAAAAAATCAATGGATCAGTGAAGAAATCAAAGCAGAAATCATAAAATACCTTGAGACAAATGAAAATAAAAACACAACTTTCCAAAATCTATGAGATGCAGCAAAAGCAATTCAAAGAGGGATATTTACAGCAATACAGACCTACTTCAATAAGCAAGAAAAATCTCAAATAAACAACCTAAACTACCATTTAAAGTAATTAGAAAAGAAGAACAAACAAAGCCCAAAGTCAGGATAAGGAAGGAAATAATAAAGGTCAGAGAGGAAATCAATAAAATAGAAATTTAAAATAATAGAAAAGATCAATAAAACTAAGAGCTGTTTTTTTCCTGAAAAGATAAACAAAATTGATGAACCTTTAGCCAGGCTCATTAAGAAAAAAGAGAGAACCCAAATAAAATAAGAAATGAAAGATGAAAAATAACAAAAACACAGAGATACAAAAATTCATAAGAGAATACTATGAACAGATATATGCCAACAAATTGGACAACCCAGAAGAAATGGATAAATTCCTAGAAACATACAATCTTCCAAAAGTGAATCAGAAAGTTCTTAACAGACCAATCACTGGCAGTGAAACTGAATCAGTAATCAAAAATTCCCAGCAAACAAAAGTCCAGTACTGGATGGCTTCACAGGGGAATTCTACCAAATATAGAAAGTAAAGCTAATACCTCCCTTCTTAAACTATTTCAAAAAAAACTGAAGAGGAGGTAACACTCCCCAATTCATTCTACAATGCCACTATTACCCTGATATCAAAATCAGTCAAAGAAACTATACATACAAAAAAATAATAGGCCAATATCTCTGATGAATATAGATGCAAAAATCCTAGCAAACTGAATTCAACAACATATGAAAAGGATCATACAATATGGTCAAGTGGGATTTGCTCCAGGGATGCAAAGACAGTTTAATATCTGCAAATCGATCAATGTGATACAGCACATTAAAAAAAAACAAAAGATAAAAACCACATGATCATCTGAATAGATGCAGAAAAAGCATCTGACAAAATTCAACATCCTTCATGATAAAAACTATTATCAAAGTTGGCATAGAGGAACATATCTCAACATTATAAAGGTCATTTATGACAAACCCATAGCTACCAGCACACTCAGTGGTAAAAAAAAAAAAGAAAGGTTTTCCTCTAAAATCAGGGTCAAGACAAGGATACCCAGTCTCATCACTTCTATATAATATAGGATTGGAAGTCCTAGCCACAGCAATCAGGCAAGAAAAAGAAATAGAAAGCACCCAAAGAAATAGAAAGCATCCAAATTGGAAGGGAAGAAGTAAAACTGTCACTACTTGCAAATGACCTAATACTATATATAGAAAACCCTAAAGTCTCCACAATAGAACTATTAGAACTAATGAATGAATTCATTGCAGGATACAAGATAAATATACAAAAATCTGTTGCTTTCCTATACATTAATGAATTATCAGAAAGAGAAAGCAAGAAAATCCCTTTTAAAATCACATCAAAAAGAATAAAATATCTAGGAATAAACTTAATCAAGGAGGAGAAAGGAAAGGGAAGAGAAGGACAGGGAAAGGAAAGGAAGGGAAGGAAGTTCTGTTGAAGAGAGGGTGGAGGGAGCCTAGCCATCAGACACATCAGTTCCTACCTAGGTCAGATTTGTGAACCCTTACAATTACAGAGAATATAGTTTAAAAACTGTAATACAGAGTGAAGCAAGTCAGAAGGAGAAAAACAAATACCGTATGCTAACACATATATATGGAATCTAAGAAAAAAAAAAAAGGTCATGAAGAACCTAGGGGCAAGATGGGAATAAAGACACAGACCTACTAGAGAATGGACTTGAGGATATGGGGAGGGGGAAGGGTAAGCTGTGACAAAGTGAGAGAGTGGCATGGACATATATAAACTACCAAACGTAAAATAGATAGCTAGTGGGAAGCAGCCACATGGCACAGGGAGATCAGTTCGCTGCTTTGCGACCACCTAGAGGGGTGGGATAGGGAGGGTAGGAGGGAGGGAGACACAAGAGGGAAGAGATATGGGAACATATGTATATGTATAACTGATTCACTTTGTTATAAAGCAGAAACTAACACACCATTGTAAAGCAATTATACTCCAATAAAAATGTTAAAAAAAAAAAAAAAACTATAGCAAACCCGAGAGCGGAGCCCAATTAGTCAAGTCAAAAGGTATTGTTCATCCACTACATGTAGAGCAATATACACGTAGAAAAGTAAGAGAGCCTCTGCTCTCAAGTTGCCTATGGTCTCCATGAAGAAATCTGGCATAAATTTGAGAACTGTTTTAAGAAAACCATAAGGCAAAAAAAAAAAAAAAAAATCTGGGTAAAGAACATAAACCTAGGAAATGCACAGGAGAGAATGACTCAATGTCCAAGAATGTTATTTAACACAACTCAATATTAAAACAAAAAAGATTGTAGTACAAAATGCCTATTGGACAAAATATTTAAGGACACTAAAGCAGCCAATGCATTTGGCAACAAGATGGTCATTGCTGACCTTAACAATGGCAGCATCAGTGGAGTGCTGAAGATGGAAATAATTTATTTCCCCACAGCATTTATTCAATAAATAAGCATTTTATTTCCATATGTGTTTATTTATATATTGTCTGTCTCCCCCCATCAGAATATAAGCTCCATGAGTGCAAGGACCTTGCCAGTCACATTCACTCCTGTAAAAACAGTGCCTGGAATTGTAGTTTCTCAGTTGTTGGATGTTCTTATTGTTGGATGATTGAATGACTCCTGAACTCTGACACCATCCACTCCCTACCTCTGACACCATGCACTCCCTACCCCTGCATGCTGACACCATCCACATGCTAGGTACCAGGATGTGGAGTAGGGATTGCAAAATGAGTATCACATGGATTCTGTCTTTGAGAAGCTTACAATCAAATGAGAGACATATACTAGTTCACAAGCAGCTATATCACTTTTTCATACTTGAATAAAGTGTTACGTATTTTAAAAGAGAAAATTTGAAATAGGAAACACTATCATGTTGGCAATATATTTTATTATAGAATCATTTAAGAATATACAAAAATAAAACGAGGTATAAATTACTTATGCTTCTAACTCCTATACAACTATAAAAATTGAAAATTATAAATTGAATAAATCGAAACTCCTAAACGAATAACCTTCAAATTAAGATTAATCTAATGTGATGAATGATGTTTTGCTGAAGCTAAGCCGCTACTTCCAACATAAAGGATACTCAGTATTATTATGCAAATTCATTTGTTAACCATGCCTTGATGTGACTTGGCCTTAGCTTGGTGTAAAGCAGTGATTATGGATTAAGTCCATCTCTGTTCTCTTTACAATAGGCTGTGACATTTAAAGAGTACCACTTGTCTTCAGTGAAACTATAAACACAAGCACAATTACAGGTCTTCCAGGAAATCATGCAGCAGCACTTAGTTATAAAGTGGTTATCTAAACGATCCCAAATAGGCTTTAAATTTATTTCTTTTATACTATGTTTGAAAGAAAAACACAAAAATGTTTTAAATGTCATAGAAAATTTGCAGCCTTTAGTATATATCTAACTCTCCCTCCACCCATGGATCCAGTTCCTTTATCTTCATATATTTCTGGATCACAAGTAAGGAATATAGAGGGGGAAGAAGATACACATTAGAATCAGACAAATAGGTTTGAATTCCACTTCTGCCACAAACTGGCTGTGTAGCTTTGGCCAAGTTACTTAACTTCTATGAGATTCAATTTCCTCGCATAAAATAGGAAAATAACAATCATCTCATGAGATTACTGTAAGAATAAATTAAATTATATACAGAATAGTAACTGGCACATAGTAGTTCATGAAATGTGAGTTTACTTCCCCCTCTCCTGGTTCCTCTTCTGTAAGTCTCTCCTATACCACTGACATGTATAATACATTTATTCTACAAACAAACATTTATTATTGAGCACTTTCTATGTCATTGCTCTATGTACTATGTACTATGGACATGGCAAAGACCAAGGGCCCTGCTCTCGTGGACCTTACATTCTATGAAATACTTGGCCCAAGTAGGAGATATAAGATAAACATTTGAGATGGATATTACAAAAATATGGTTAGTCCCAGGCTCTGGGCTTTGAGATTAACCACAAATTGTCCAAATTTACTTTGCTGCCAGTTCCGTGGGTCTGAACAAACCTTCCAACCCTTTGGAAAGTATAAGTAGAAACTTGGCCACAGGCAGGTCAGTAATTGGTCTTTTTAAACGTTAGCATTACCTTCAACCTGGAAGGCAAAAGGGTCCCCATCTCCAAATTTGACAGGTAAATAAATGGGCTCTTTTATACTAATGAGTCAAGACAAAGTATTGGGAATTGGGAATTCATGACAAAGTAAATATAATCACAAGAAATTCAGAGACTGCAGGGGGAGAAATAAAAAATACTGCAAAAAAAATAGCTAAACAGAACTGAAATAAATATTACAGGTAAAGACAGGTTGGTCATCCACATAACATAATGAAAGGAGAGGCTGCTCTGTCTCCACGTCAAAAGGAGTGCTTCACAAACATCTGTTAAGCAGATGAATGAATGCCTGTGACTATGATTTGTCAGAATGAATGACCCTCCCCCCAAAAAGAAGAAGAGAATAAAACTAAGAGAGAAATGAAAAATACATAAAACAGAAATATAAGAAACAGAAGAAAGACAGCCTATAGAGGGGAAAAAATAGAAAGAGAAAGAATCAGAATTTCTGCCCAGATTCTAAACATATGAAAAAAAATTCCTTTTACTTAATAGAGAATTTAATTATGATGAGAAATACTTTATAAGGAAATACTTTTTCTAGCAGTTTTCAGAAGACTTTGGCTAGCTGACAGCAGAGAGGGGCCAAGTTCACCATGAGGTCATTTTTCTCTAAACCATGATGATCTTGCCACTCAATTTCACAGGAATGTTGAATCACTACACAGCATAAAATAATTTCAAAAAGCAATGAGGCAAGAGGTGTTTTCTGATTCTGCAACAGCAATGGTCCAATTTCAAAACTGTGAAAATAGATTCTCTACTGATTCAGGACACTGATTCAATCCCTTATCCATGTGCTGTTTGGTCTGGTCCCCTTATTTAGGCACAGTTTTCTTTGTGCTTAGTTGAATAACGAAACCACTGACATTTTAGGCTTATAATGTTTTTGGTAGTGATATGTGCTTACAACAAAATTAAAAAGGAAGAGAAAGCAACAAACTTTTCTGGAAAGCCAGATTCTAATTAAAAAAAATACTAAAGAGAAGAAAAGGGATACTTTTTATTTGAAAACTCATTAACTCAGAAAGCATGCTGGTTATCCTGTTTACCCCTTCGCATCCATTCCCCACCTTTCTCTTCCTTATTCTGCACCCTGGGATGCTGACTTCTACAGGCTAAGTCACTAAGATTCCTTGCCTTTTGGCTTCTGGCTGGGATCAGATAATGTGAAGATATGGCAGAAAACCAGAGAGTAGGAGAAGAGAAAGGAAAAGGTATTTATTCCACCAGCTCCCTCCCTGCTAGGCCAAGGTTTTGGCAGTAGCTATGTTCTTTTCTCTAAGGCCACAGCTCCTATCAGGCAGCACCTCCCCCGTAGCTGAAGCTGTTACTGAATCTGGGTAAAATCTTGTCTCTCAGGTGTAAGGGTGGTAATGGCTTCCAATTTTTTATGATTTCCCTTAACCATGCCCATCTCTGTAAATAATACCTCCAATAAATCATCTTCAACCCAACCTTTGGGAGTGACATTCATTTCCTGCCAGAACTGACAAATACACAAAATCATTTAACTTTACTATGTAACAAATAATAATAGCAGCTAGCAGTTATTGAATGCTTTTTTATATGATAGACTCTATGCTGAGTACCTTACATGGATTATTTTTCATTTAATCCTCACACACAAAAAATACTATTATTATTGTTCCTATGATAGATTATTTTTAAGACATATTCACTCCATCCTCCTCACTTCACTTCCATGGGACTAATATACTTACTCCATTGATGTTGGGCTTGATCTTGTTATTTGCTTTGGTTTATAGAGAGGGAGGAAGTAATGGTGTAACAATTCTAAGCCTAGGTCTTAAATGGTTCTCACTCTCCAACACCTCTACCATCACCATGAGCGGGGCATACCCAGGGTAGCCTCTTAATCTCAGGAGGAGGCTTAGAGGCACATGTGCAAAAGTCATCCTAGTCAAAGAAAACACGATCGACCCACCCCCAGAGAACTGTAGCATGAGCCCACTCAAGATCACCAGAACCTCCTAAGCAATCTAAGCCGACATCAGACAATCCCCAAGCCAACCCACAGACCCATGAGAATAAAAAATTGTTGTTTTAAGCCACTGAGTTTTTGGATGGCCTGTTATGCAGCAGTTTTATACCAATTGCAAACCGATAAAATACCAATTTATACAGAAGTGACCATAAGCTCCAAATAGGGTTTTCTACCCAAACCAAATTAGCACTAGGTCAATAAAAAGTCATTCTCTAGTAAAATGAAGTTATAAATACTAATCTGAAGAAACAACTTACCCCAGGAGAAGATTCCCAACTGCCATTCAGATGAAACATAAACTCATTACAATAATACATAAGACGTCATAACCGGGCCCCTGCTCATGTCTCTATTATTCCAATCTGGCATCCTCCCTGCTCCCACCCATCACTTGAACCACACAAAATTATCTATAGCTAGTTGGGCATGATATACAGTCTTCCTTTACACATACTGTTCTCTCTGTCAGAAAAGTTCTTCTACCTCTTATTTCCTAACTCCTCCAGCATCATTTTACTCTAATTCCTGCAGGCTGAGTCTGGTGTTCTTGTTCAGTGTTCTGTGCATGTCTAAGCTTACCACTCTCATAGTTATTATAGTACTAAATTTAACTGTGAGTTCCTTGAGGGCCAGTAATTTGCTTTCTGTTCATCACCATATTCCCACTATATCACCTGGCACATAGTAGGCTCTGAAACGTTCACATAATCATTTTAGAAAGCTATAAACTATCCAGTTACATTGGAGGAAATAGTGATTTGGTGACTAATAGAAAAGGGAATTGGAGAGTAAGAGTTTGTCAGTCTTAATTCAGCACTATCTAGATAGAAAAGTTCTTTGATTCCTGGTTCTTGATACAAATATCTCAAGAGTAGAGAAAAGCAATCCATCAGGCTGCCTTAGCTTGAGGTACACATTCCTTAAGAATATCTAATCGGGCTTCCCTGGTGGCGCAGTAGTTGAGAGTCCGCCTGCCGATGCAAGGGACACGGGTTCATGCCCCGGTCTGGGAAGATCCCACATGCCGCGGAGCGGCTAGGCCCGTGAGCCATGGCCACTGAGCCTGCACATCCGGAGGCTGTGCTCCGCAATGGGAGAGGCTGCAACAGTGAGAGGCCCGCGTACCGCAAAAAAAAAAAAAAAAAAAAAAAAAAAAAGTATCTAATCCTCTTTGTCTAATTCTTTGCTAACTAAGCAACTTTGTGCCAAATTGGTTTCCTGAGTGGAAATAATATTGGTGACAAGCGGAGGAGGTGGGGGGCAGGGGGATGGGAATAGTGAAAACAATCAATGTCATATTCTGGAGCCAAGCTCACTTTATAGAAATAGGTTAGCATGAATCTATTTCCAGAAGTTAATCTGTTTTGAATGAATGAACTAAAAATTTATTGTAGGATTTCCAAGGCAAGGAACCAATCATGACCTATAAAAAGTCCACCAAGAGACTGTCCCTTCACCCCAGGAGGCGTGGTCTAAAACAGACAGCAGATGTCTTTGGATATCTCTTTCCCTACAGTACTCTACAGTGGTAGCAATTGCTTGGGGGGAGAAAAGCTAGGAATAAATCAGACTAGTAGGATAGCAAACCCAGATGCTGTCCTCCCTGTTGCTAATGGTAACAGGATTAGACTAGATGGGAACTGTAATTAGGCTCTTGGCTTTTATATCTGACATGTTTACAGCCATCATGCTATTCTGGGGCTCTTACATAACATTTATATCTGATGCTATAATAGGCATTTTTGTGATTCTACTTTCTTCCTCTTCCATTTAAGTAGCTCCAACATGCAAGCACTCCTTTCCTCTTCCAAGTCTGGACGTGAAACATCCCACTCATACATTGTGCTCCGTAAATATCAGCATTTTCACCTTAACTTATTAATGAACACAGATGCTTTCTCTTAATTCCATGCTGCTTATTTATTCAGTTAATTTCTCCATTCATGTATATCAGAGAGGTCAGCAGCCCATATACCAAATCTGTCTGACAGCCTACTTTCATATGAATTAAGAATGTTTTTTACATATCTAAAGTGTTGTAAAACTACAAACATAAAAAGAATATTCAACAAAGACTGTAGTGACCCACAGATTCTAAAATATATACCATCAGGCCAATTACAGAAAATGCTTGCCAACCCTTGCACTATAACAACACTGTTCATTACAGATCATGAGTCATTAAACATAAGGAAGGCTAATTTATCCAGCATTTGATAATGATCATTGCTGGGGAGGGGGAAGTTTCCCACTCTACCCATCTTGAGTTCTTGTGGATGGAATAACTATAAAATTGACACAGACAGATAAACATGAGAGAAAGAAATAAATTTAATTTGTGCACACAGAGGTCTCACAGAAATGGAACTTAAAAAGTGGCAAAAGCAATTACTTTTTTATACTTATTAGACAAATAAACAAAAAATTTGAGAGGGAGAGGGCAGACAGCACAAAAAAGAAGAACTACAATCTTGCAGCCTATGGAATGAAAACCACATTCACAGAAAGATAGACAAAATGAAAAGGCAGAGGACTATGTCCCACATGAAGGAACAGATAAAACCCCAGAAGAACAACTAAATGAAGTGGAGATAGACAACCTTCCAGATAAAGATGACAGAATAATGATAGTGAAGATGATCTGGGACCTCAGAAAAACAATGCAGGCAAAGATTGAGAAGATGCAAGAAATGTTTAACACAGACCTAGAAGAATTAAAGAACAAACACCTAGAAGAATTAAAGACGAAACAAACAGAGATGAACAAACAATAATTGAAATGAAAAATACAACAGAAGGAATCAATAGCTGAATAACTGAGGCAGAAGAACAGATATGTGACCTGGAAGACAAAATGGTGAAATTCACTGCTGTGGAACAGAATAAAGAAAAAAAATGAAAAGAAATGAAGACAACCTAAGAGACCTCTGGGACAACATTAAACACAACAACTTTCTCATTATAGGGGTCCCAGAAGGAGAAGAGAGAAAAAGGACCCGAGAAAATATTTGAAGAGATTATACTCAAAAACTTCCTTAATGGGAAAGGAAAGAGCCACCCAAGTCCAGGAAGTTCAGAGAGTCCCAGGCAGGCTACACCAAGGAGAAACACACCAAGACGCATGGCAATCAAACTGACAAAAATTAAAGACAAAGAAAAATTATTAAAAGCAACAAGAGAAAAATGACAAATAACATACAAGGGAACTCCCATAAGGTTAACAACTGAATTCTCAGCAGAAACTCTACAAGCCAGGAGGGAGTGGCATGATATATTTAAAGTGATGAAAGGGAAGAACCTACAACCAAGATTACTCTACCCAGCAAGGATCTCATTCAGATTTGATGGAGATGCCAAAAGCTTTACATACAAGCAAAAGCTACGAGAATTCAGCACCACTAAACCAGCTCTACAATAAATGCTAAAGGAACTTCTCTAAGTGGGAAACACAAGAGAAGAAAAGGATCTACAAAAAAAACCCCAAAACAATTAAGAAAATAGTAATAGGAACATACATATTGAAAATTACCTCAAATGTGAATAGATTAAATGCTCCCTCCAAAAGATAAAGGCTCGCTGAATGGATACAAAAACAACACCCATATACATATATGCTGTCTACAAAAGAGCCACTTCAGACCTAGGGACACATACAGACTAAAAGTGAGGGGATGGAAAAAGATATTCGATACAAATGGAAATGAAAAGAAAGCTGGAGTAGCAATATCCATATCAGATAAAATAGACTTAAAAAAAAAGACTATTACAAGAGACAAGGAAGGACACTACATAAATCTCAAGGGATCAATCCAAGAAGAAGATATAACAATTATAAATATATATGCAACCAACATAGGAGCACCTCAATACATAAGGCAAATGCTAACAGCTATAAAAGAGGAAATCAACAACAACACAATAATAGCAGGGCACTTTAACACCTCAGTTACACCAGTTGACAGATCATCCAGACAAAAAATGAATAAGGAAACACAAGCTTTAAATGCCACAACAGACCAGATAGATTTAATTCATATTTATAAGACATTCCATCCAGAAGCAGCAGATTACACTTTCTTTTCAAGTGCACACAGAACATTCTCCAGGATAGATGAAATCTTGAGTCACAAATCAAGCCTCAGTAAATTTAAGAGAACTGAAATCATATCAAGCATCTTTTCTGACCACAACGCTATGAGACTAAAAATCAATTACAGGGGAAAAAACGTAAAAAATACAAACATGTGGAGGCTGAACAACACGTTACTAAATAATCAAGAGATCACTGAAGAAATCAAGGAGGAAATCAAAAAATACCTAGGGACAAATAATGAATACACAACAATCCAAAACCTATGGGATGCAGCAAAAGCAGTACTAAGAGGGAAGTTTTTAGCAATACAATCCTACCTCAAGAAACAACAAACATCTCAAATAAATGATATAACTTTAAACCTAAAGAAACTAGAGAAAGAAGAACAAACAAAACCCAAAGTTAGTAGAAGGAAAGAAATCATAAAGATCAGAGCAGAAAAAAGGAAATAGAAACAAAGAAAACAATAGCAAAGATCAATAAAACTAAAAGCTGGTTCTTTGAGAAGATAAACAAAATTCATAAACCATTAGCCAGACTCATCAAGAAGAAGAGGGAGAGGACTCAAATCAATGAAATTAGAAATGAAAAAGAAGAGGTTACAATGGACAACACAGAAATACAAAGCATCATAAGATGCTTATGCTTGTAGTGCATAAGAGTTGCACTACAAGCAACTCTATGCCAAAAAAATGGACAACCTGGAAGAAATGGACAAATTCTTAGAAAGGTATAACTTTCCAAGACTGAACCAGGGAGAAACAGAAAATATGAACAGACCAATCAGAAATAATTAAATTAAAAGTGTGATTAAATATCTTCCAACAAACAAAAGGCGAGGACCAGATGGCTTCACAGGTGAATTCTATCAAACATTTAGAGAAGAGCTAACACCCATCCTTCTCAAACTCTTCCAAAAAACTGCAGAGGAAGGAACACTCAAAAACTCATTCTAGGAGGCCACCATCACCCTGATACCAAAACTGGACAAAGATACTACAAAAAAAGAAAATTACAGACCAATATCACTGATGAATATCGATGCAAAAATGCTCAACAAAATACTAGCAAACAGAATCCAACAACACATTAAAAAGTTCATACACCATGATCAAGTGGGATTTATCCCAGGGATGCAAGGATTCTTCAATATACCCAAGTGAATCAATGTGAGACACCATATTAACAAACTGAAGAATAAAAACCATATGATCATCTCAACAGGTGCAGAAAAAGCTTTTGACAAAATTCAACACCCATTTATGATAAAAACTCTCCAGAAAGTGGGCACAGAAGGAACCTACCTCGACCTAATAAAGGTCATATACGAAAACCCATAGCAAACATCATTCTCAATGTTGAAAAACTGAAAGCATTTCCACTAAGATCAGGAAAAGACAAGGATGTCCCCTCTCACCACTATAATTCAACACAGTTTTGGAAGTGGTAGCCATGGCAATCAGAGAAGAAAAAGAAATAAAGGAATCCAAATTGGAAAAGAACAGTAAAATCGTCACTGTTTGAAGAGGCCATGATACTATACATGGATAATCCTAAAGATGCCACCAAAAAACTACAAGAGATAATCAATGAATCTGGTAAAGTTGCAGGATACAAAATTAATACACAGAAATTTTTGCATTCCTATACACTAACAACAAAAGATCGTAAAGAGAAATTAAGGAAACAATCCCACTCACCAGTGAAACAAAAAGGATAAAATACCTAGGAATAAACCTATCTAAGGAGCTAAAAGACCAGTACTCAGAAACTATAAGACACTGATGAAAGAAATCAAAGATGGCACAGATGGAGAGATATGCCATGTTCTTGGATTGGAGGAATCAGTATTGTGAAGATGACTATACAACCCAAAGCAATCTACAGATTCAATGCAATCCCTATCAAATTACCAATGGCATTTTTAACAGAACTAGAAGAAAAAAATCTTAAAATTTGTATGGAGACACAAAAGACCCCGAATAGCCAAAGCAATCTTGAGGGAAAAAAACGGAGCTGGAGGAATCAGACTCCCTGACTTCAGACTATACTACAAAGCTAAAGTAATCAAGATAATATGGTACTGGCATAAAAACAGAAATATAGATCAATGGAACAGGATAGAAAGCCTAGAGATAAACCCACATACAAATGGTCAAGTAATCTGTGACAAAGGAGGCAAAGATATACAATAGAGCAAAGACAGTCTCTTCAGTAAGTGGTGCTGGGAAAACTGGACAACTACATGTAAAAGAATGAAATTAGAACACTTCTTAACACTATACACAAAAATAAACTCAAAATGGATTAAAGACCAAAATGTAAGACCGGACACGATAAAACTCTTTGAGGAAAACATAGTAAGAACACTCTATGACATAAATCACAGCAAGGTCCTTTTTGACCCACCTCCTAGAGTAATGGAAATAAAAAAATAAATAAACAAATGTGACCTAATGAAACTTAAAAGCTTTTGCACAGCAAAGGAAACTAAAAACAAGACGAAAACACAACCCTCAGAATGGGAGAAAATATCTGCAAATGAATCAACGGACAAAGGATTAATCTCCAGAATATATCAACAGCTCATGCTGCTCAGTATTAAAATAGCAAACAACCAAATCAAAAAAATGAGCAAAGACCTAAATAGACATTTCTCCAAAGTAGTCATATAGATGGCCCAGAGGCACATGAAAAGCTTCTCAACATCACTAATTATTACAGAAATGCAAATCAAAACTACAATGAGGTGTCACATCACACCAGTTAGAATGGGCATCATCTGAAAATCTACAAACAGTAAATGCTGGAGAGGGTGTGGAGAAAAGGGAACCCTCTTGCACTGTTGGTGGGAATGTAAATTGATACAGCCACTATGGAGAATATGGAGGTTCCTTAAAAACTAAAAGTAGAATTACCATATGACCCAGCAATCCCACTACTGGGCATATACCCAGGGAAAACCATAATTCAAAAAGACACATACACCCCAATGTTCATTGCAGCACTATTTACAATAGCCAGGTCATGGAAGCAACCTAAATGCCCACTGGCAGACGAATGGATAAAGAAAATGTGGTATATATATACAATGGAATATTACTTAGCCATAAAAAGGAATGAAATTGGGTCATCTGTAGAGACATGGATGGACCTAGAGAGTGTCATACAGAGTGGAGTAAGTCAGAAAAAGAAAAACAAATATTGTATATTAATACATGTATGTGGAATCCAGAAAAATAGTACAGATGAACCATTTTTCAAGGCAGAAATAGACACAGATGTAAAGAACAGACGTATGGACACCAAGGGGGAAAGCAAGGGGGGAGGCATGGTAATGGTTGTGGGATAAATTGGGAGATTGGGATTGACATATATACACTAATATGTATGAAATAGATAACTAATAAGAATCTATTGTACAAAAAATTAATTAATTAAATTAAATTTTTAAAAATTATCTGAGGAATTGACAGGACAAGGAAACTTAGGATTTGGGTGCTTACTTAGTGAGGAATCTAAAGAGAGTTTGGGTTTGGGTTAGTATATTAAGGCAAGGGTCCCCAACCCTCAGGCCATAGTCCGGTACCGGTCCATAGCCTGTCAGAAATGGTGATGCATAGCAGGAGATGAGCAGCGGGTCAGTGAGCGAAGCTTCATCTGCTGCTCCCCATCTCTCTCCATACCACCTGAACCATCCTCCCTCCGCCCCCATCCGTGGAAAAACTGTCTTCCACAAAACCGGTCCCTGGTGCCAGAAAGGTTGGGGACCACTGAATTAAAGTAACAAAGCTTGTTTATATAGGCTTCTCAGCCCAGAATTCTCCATCTCTGGCAATAAGGGTATCTTTCTACCTCCAGATGCATGGAGGGTGCCCTTCACCTGCGAGATTTATTTCCTGCTTTCAGAGGGATAGAGAAGGGTCAGAGTTTTCTTCTTGCATTGGCTACTTCTCAAGTAACTTCAGTTCAAAATAATCAACATGCCATTGTGGAATATTTTGGGGAGGCTTGTACTGAGCCACAACATGGTGATAATGAGGATTAATATTTATAGTATGTTTATCATTTGCCAGGAACCATGCCAAGCATTTTACATAGATTATCTCAGTTAACGTCTACAAACACTCTTTTTTATATACATTTATTTATTTTATTTGTTAATTTTTCGCTGTTTTGGGTCTTCATTGCTGCACATGGTCTCTCTCTAGTTGCAGTGGTGGGGGCTACTCTTTGTTACAGTGCATGGGCTTCTCCTTGTGGTGTCTTCTCTTGTTGTGCAGCATGGGCTCTAGGTGTGTGGGCTTCAGTAGTTGTGGCATGTGGGCTCAGTAGTTGTGGTTTGCGGACTCTAGAGCTTGGGCTATAGAGTGCAGGCTCAGTAGTTGTGGTGCACGGGCCTAGTTGCTCCATGGCATATACGATCTTCCCAGACCAGGGCTCGAACTTGTGTCCCCTACACTGGCAGGCAGATTCTTAACCACTGTGCCACCAGAGAAGCCCACAAACAGTCTTAGAGGACAGTGCTATAATATCCTTATTTACAGGTGTGGAAAGGTTAAATCACTTGCCTTTAGCCAAAGCTATAGAAAGTTGCCAAGCCTGGATTCAAATCCACACAGTCTATTTAAAGAGTCCATGTTACAGTACTTCCCAGAATCATAATATCTTAGAGTCAATATAAAATCCCCTTTACAGTAATCTAACAAAGGATTATCTGGTCTATGGTTACCCACACTGAGGTGAACTGTTCTATCATTGGGCAGCTCTAAATGTGGAAGTGTTCCACATTTTAAGATGAAACCTCAAGATAACTTTCATCCCTTAGTCTTATTTGCTTCCTCTGGACCATATAGTCAAAAGTTATATCCTTTATTACATGCTCTTTAAGTATTTCAAGATAACTCATATCTTTCCAAAGTTGTATTTCATCCCACATATCAGCCAAAAACTTCTCAAGTAATCTTCATTATTTTTTATTTAATGGAATTTCAAGACATTCTCACAACCTGAGTCATACTCCTTGGTTAGCACTACATCATAAGGTATCTTGAGACATACCAAGAACTGTAAAATACCAAATATTTCTACTGTTCTCTAGCTACCTGGACAGAGTCAATGTTCACTAAACACACCATTATCTTTCATAACCCTAGGCTTTTTGCATATGCTTTCTATCTCCCCTTCTCTTGTGAATCAAACTTCTAATCATTTTGAAGGCTCAATTGTCTCTGTGCTTTAACCACACTCTGTTCATTCCTGTCTAGTAAAATGTGCCATATTGCATTGTATTTATTAATTGACTCACATACAAGTTTAGGTCTTTTTAAGAGAAAAGACTCTCTTATTCATTTTTGTATGAATAAATACATTTAAGAATCAAGAATGGATAGTACCACAAACTTAGTTATAATATGAATAAGGCCTGAGGATCTAATGTATAACAAGATGATGATAGTTGATAACACTGTACTGTATAAATAAAATTTGCCAAGAAATTAGAACTTAAATGATCTCACTAGGAAAACAAAAAGAATGACAAACATGTGAGGTGATGGATGTGTTCATTAATTCTACTGGAGGAATCCTTTCACAATATATATGTATATAAAATCACCACATTGTACACTGGAAATGTCATACAATTTTATTGTCGATTACACTTCAAAATGAATGGATAGTAACTTATCCTGATAACACCATCAACAGTTTGTCCATGTTACTTAGGCAGCTAATGTCAAACCTACATAAGGAAACCCTAAAAATGAGACCTCTTGGATTTGTAAAACCTATAATTATAATTTATAAACTTGAACCAGGACCTTCAAGATGGCAGATGAGTAAGAACTGAGATCACCTTCCTCCACACAAATACATCAAAAATACTTCTATATGTGCAACAACTCCTACAAAACACCTACTGAACTCTGGCAGAAGACCTCAGACTTCCGAAAGACAAGAAACTTCCCACTTACCTGGCTGTGTGGCTGACAGGGTCTTGGTGCTCTGGCTGGGTATCAGCCCTGAGCCTCTGAGGTGGGAGAGCTGAGTTCAGGACATTGGACCACCAGAGACCTGCTGACCCCACGTACTATCAACCGCGAGAGCTCTCCCAGAGATCTCTGTCTCAACGCTAAAACCCAGCTCCACTCAATGACCAGCAAGCTCTGGTGCTGGATGCCCCATGCCAAACAACTAACAAGACGAGAACACAACCCCATCCATTAGCAGAGAGGCTGCCTAAAATGAGAATAAGTTCACAGACACCCCAAAACACACCACCACATGCAGTCCTGCCCACCAGAAAGACAAGATCCAGGCTCATCCACCAAAACACAGGTACCAGTTCCCTGCACCAGGAAGCCTACAAAACACACTAAACCAACCTTACCCACTGGGGGCAAACACCAAAAACAAAGGGAAATATGACCCTGCAGCCTGTGAAAAGGAGACGCCAAACACAGTAAGTGAAGCAAAATGAGAAGACAGAGAAATATGCAGCAGATGAAGGAGCAATGTAAAAACCCACCAGACCAAAAAACAAGGAGGAAATGGCAGCCTACCTGAAAAAGAAATCAGAGAAACGATAGTAAAGATGATCCAAAATCTTGGAAACAGAACGGAGAAAATACAAGAAATTTTTAACAAGGATCTAGAAGAACTAAAGATCAAACAAACGATGACCAACACAATAAATGAAATTTAAAATTTTCTAGAAGGAATCAACAGCAGAATAACTGAGGCAAAAGAATGGATAAGTGACCTAGAAGACAAAATAGTGGAAATAATTACCACAGAGCAGAATAAAGAAAAAAGAACAGAAAGAACTGAGGACAGTCTCAGAGACCTTAGGGACAACATTAAAGATACCATATGAATTATAGGGGTACCAGAAGAAGAAGAGAAAAAGAAAGGGACTGAGGAAATACTTGAAGAGATTATAGTTGAAAACTTCCCTAATATGGGAAAGGAAATAGTCAATCAAGTCCAGGAAGTGCAGAGAGTCCCATACAGGACAAATCCAAGGAGAAACACACCAAGACACATATCAATCAAACTATCAAAAATTAAATACAAAGAAAAAATATTAAAAGCAGCACGGGAAAAGCAACAAATAACATACAAGGGAATCCCCATAAGGTTAACATCTGATCTTTCAGCAGAAACTCTGCAAACCAGAAGGAAGTGGCAGGATATATTTAAAGCGATGAAAGGGAAAAAACTACAACCAAGATTACTCTACCCAGCAAGAATCTCATTCAGATTTGACAGAGAAATTAAAATGTTTACAGACAAGCAAAGTTAACAGAATTCAGCACCACCAAACCAGCATTACAACAAAAGCTAAAGGAACTTCTTTAGGCAGGAAACACAAGAGAAGGAAAAGAACTACAATAACAAACCAGAAACAATTAAGAAAATGGTAATAGGAACATATATATTGATAATTCCCTTAAATGTAAATGGATTAAATGCTCAAACCAAAAGACAGACTGGCTGAATGGACACTCTACAAGACCCATATATATGCTGTCTACAAGAGATCCACTTCAGACCTGGGGACACATACAGACTGAAATTGAAGGGATGGAAAAAGATATTCCATGCAAACAGAAATCAAAAGAAAGCTGGAGTAGCAATTCTCATATCAAATGTAAGAGACATTAAAAGAAAGACTATTACAAGAGACAAAGAAGGACACTAAATAATAATCAAGGGATCAATCTAAGAAGAAGATATAACAATTATAAATATTTATGCACCCAACATAGGAACACCTCAATACATAAGGCAAATGCTAACAGCCATAAAAGGAGAAGTTGACAGTAACACAATCATAGTAGGGGATTTTAACACCCCACGTTCACCAATGGACAGATCATCCAAAACAAATATGAAAACATGAGTTTTAATGACACATTAGACAACATGGACTTAATTGACATTTATAGGACATTCCATCCAAAAACAACAGAATACACTTTCTTCTCAAATGCTCATGGAACATTCTCCAGGATAGATCATAACTTGGGTCACAAATCAAACCTTGGTAAATATAAGAAAACTGAAATCATATCAAGTATCTTTTCTGACCGCAAAGCTATGAGACTAGATATCAATTACAGGAAAAAAAACTGTAAAAAATAGAAACACGTGCAGACTAAACAATGCGCTACTAAATAACCAAGAACTCACTGAAGAAATCAAAGAGGAAACAAAAAAATACCTAGAAACAAATGACAGTGAAAACATGACGACCCTAAACCTATGGGTTGTAGCAAAAGCAGTTCTAAGAGGGAAGATTATAGCAATACAATCCTACCTCAAGAAACAAGAAATGTCTCAAATAAACAACCTAACCTTACACCTAAAGAAATTAGAGAAAGAAGAACAAAAAAACCCCCCAAAGTTGGCAGAAGAAAAGAAATCATAAAGATTAGATTAGGAATAAATGAAAAAGAAATGAAGGAAACAATAGCAAAGATCAGTAAAACTAAAAGCTGGTGCTTTGAGAAGACAAATTAAATTGATAAACCAATAGCCAGACTCATCAAGAAAAAAAGGGAGCAGAATTAGAAATGAAAAAGGAGAAGTAACAAGTGACACTGCAGAAATACAAAGAATCATAAGGGATTACTACAGCAAGTATATGCCAATAAAATGGACAACCTGGAAGAAATGGACAATTCTTTGAAAAGCACTACCTTCTGAGACTGAACTAGGAAGAAATAGAAAATATAAACAGACCAATCACAAGCACTGAAATTGAAACTGTGATTAAAAATCTTCTAACAAACAAAAGCTCAGGACCAGATGGCTTCAGAGGCAAATTCTATCAAACAGTTAGAGAAGAGCTAACACCTGTCCTTCTCAAACTCTTCCAAAATATAGCAGAGGGAGGAATACTCCTAAACTCATTGTATGAGGCCGCCATCACCCTGATACCAAAACCAGACAAAAATGTTACAAAAAAAGAAAACTACAGGCCAATGTCACTGATGTACACAGATGCAAAAATCCTCAACTAAATACTAGCAAACAGCATCCAACAGCACATTAAAAGGATCATACACGATGATCAAGTGGGGTTTATCCCAGGAATGCAAGGATTCTTCAATATATGCAAGTCAATCAATGTGATACACCATACTAACAAATTGAAGTATAAAAACCAAAAGATAGGGGCTTCCCTGGTGGCGCAGTGGTTGACAGTCCGCCTGCCAATGCAGGGGACACGGGTTTGTGCCCCAGTCCGGGAAGCTCCCACATGCTGTGAAGCAGCTGGGCCTGTGAGCCATGGCCACTGAGCCTGCGCGTCTGGAGCCTGTGCTCCACAATGGGAGAAGCCACAACAGTGAGAGGCCCACGTACCATACACACACACACACACACACACACACACACACACACACAAAACCAAAAAGATAATCTCAAAATATGCAGAAAAAGCTTTGAACAAAATTCAAAACCCATTTATGATAAAAACTCTCCAGAAAGTAGGCATAGAGGGAACTTACCTCAACATAATAAAGACTTTATATGACAGACCCACAGCCAACATCATCCTCAATGGTGAAAAACTGAAAGCATTTCCACTAACATCAGGAACAAGACAAGGCCCACTCTCACCACTCTTATTCAACATAGTTTTGGAAATTTTCGCCAAAGCAATCAGAGAAGAAAAAGAAATAAAAGGAATCCAAATTGGAAAAGAAGAAGTAAAACTATCACTGCTTACAGATGACATGATACTATATAGAGAGAATCCTAAAGATGCTACCAGAAAACGACTAGAGCTAATCAATGAGTTTGGTAAAGGAGCAGGATACAAAATTAATGCACAGAAATCTCCTGCATTCTTATATATTAATGAGGAAAAATCTGAAAGAGAAGTTAAGGAAACACTCCGATTTTACTATTGCAACAAAAATAAAATACCTAGGAATAAACCTACCAAAGGAGACAAAAGACCTGTATGCAGAAAACTATAAGACACTGATGAAAGAAATTAAAGATGATACAAACAGATGGAGAGATATACCATGTTCTTGGATTGGAAGAATCAACATTGTGAAAATGACTATACTACCCAAAGCAATCTACAGATTCAATGCAATCCCTATCAAACTATGAATGGCATTTTTCACAGAACTAGAACAAAAAATTTCACAATCTGTACAGAAACACAAAAGACCCCAAATAGCCAAAGCAATCTTGAGAAAGAAAAACGGAGCTGGAGGAATCAGGCTCCCAGACTTCAGACTATACCACAAAGCTACAGTAATCAAGACAGTATGGTACTGGCACAAAAACAGAAATATAGATCAATGGAACAGGATAGAAAGCCCAGAGATAAACCCACGCACATATGGTTACCTTATTTTTTTTTAACAACTTTATTGGAGTATACTTCCTTTACAATGGTTGCCTTATCTTTGATGAAGGAGGCAAGAATACACAATGTAGAAAAGACAGCCTCCTCAATAAGTGGTGCTAGGAAAACTGGACAGCTACATGTAAAAGTATGAGATTAGATCACTCCCTAACACCATACACAAAAGTAAACTCCAAATGGATTAAAGACCTAAATGTAAGGCCAGACACTATAAACTCTTAGAGGAAAACATAGGCAGAACACTCTATGACATAAATCACAGCAGGATCCTTTTTGACCCACCTCCTAGAGAAATGGGAGTAACAACAGAAATAAACAAATGGGACCTAATGAAACTTAAAAGCTTTTGCACAGCAAAGGAAACCACAAACAAGACGAAAAGACAACCCTATAATGGGAGAAAGTATCTGCAAACAAAGCAACTAACAAAGGATTAATCTCTAAAATATACAAGCAGCTTACGTAGCTCAATATCAAAAAAAAAACAACCCAATCCAAAAATGGGCAGAAGACCTTAATAGACATTTCTCCAAAAGAGATATACAGATTGTCAATAAACACATGAAAGGATGCTCAACATCACTAATTATTAGAGACATGCACATCAAAACTACAATGAGGTATCACCTCACACCGGTCAAAATGGTCATCATCAAAAAATCTACAAACAATAAATGCTGGAGAGGGTGTGGAGAAAGGGGAACCTTCTTGTACTTTTGGTGGGAACGTAAATTGATACAGCCACCATGGAGACCAGTATGGAGGTTCCTTTAAAAACTAAAAACAGAACTACCATATGACCCAGCAATCCCACCACTGGGCATATACCCTGAGAAAACCATAATTCAAAAAGAGTCATGTAACAAAATGTTCGTTGCAGCTCTATTTACAATAGCCCAGAGATGGAAACAACCTAAGTGTCCATCATCGGATGAATGGATAAAGAAGATGTGGCACATATATACAATGGAATATTACTCAGCCATAAAAAGAAACGAAATTGAGCTATTTGTAATGAGGTGGATAGACCTAGAGTCTGTCATACAGAGTGAAGTAAGTCAGAAAGAGAGAGACAAATACCGTATGCTAACACATATATATGGAATTTAAGAAAAAAAATGTCATGAAAAACCTAGGGGTGAAACAGGAATAAAGACACAGACTTACTAGAGAATGGACTTGAGGCTATGGGGAAGGGGAAGGGTAAACTGTGACAAAGCGAGAGAGAGGCATGGACATATATATACACTACCAAACGTAAGGTAGATAGCTAGTGGGAAGCAGCCGCATAGCACAGGGAGATCAGCGCGGTGCTTTGTGACCGCCTGGAGAGGTGGGAAAAGGAGGGTGGGAGGGAGGGAGACGCAAGCGGGAAGAGATATGGGAACATATGTATATATATAACTGATTCATTTTGTTGTGAAGCTGAAACTAACATACCATTGTAAAGCAATTATAGTCCAATAAAGATGGTAAAATGAAAAAAAATCTACAAACAATAAATGCTGGAGAGGGTGTGGAGAAAGGGGAACCCTCTTGTACTTTTGGTGGGTATGTAAATTGATACAGCCACCATGGAGACCAGTATGGAGGTTCCTTTAAAAACTAAAAACAGAACTACCATATGACCCAGCAATCCCACCACTGGGCATATAGCCTGAGAAAACCATAATTCAAAACGAGTCATGTACCACAATGTTCACTGCAGCATTATTTACAATAGCCAGAAGCAACCTAAGTGTCCATCGACAGATGAATGGATAAAGAAGATGTGGCACATATATCCAATGGAATATTATTCAGCCATATAAAGAAATGAAATTGAGTTACTCGTAGTGTGGTGGATCTACCTAGAGTCTGTCATAGAGTGAAGTACGTCAGAAAAACGAATACCGTATGCTAACACATATATATGGAATCTAAAAAGAAAAAAAATGGTTCTGATGAACCTAGGGGCAGGACAGCAAAAGGACACAGACGTAGAGAATGGACTTGAGGACACGGGGAGGGGGAAGGGTAAGCTGGGACGAAGTGAGAGAGGGGCATGGACATATATATACTACCAAATGTAAAACAGTAGCTAGTGGGAAGCAGCCACATAGCACAGGGAGATAAGCTCGTGCTTTGTGACCACTTAGAGGGGTGGGATAGGGAGGGTGGGAGGGAGACACAAGAGGGAGGGGATGTGGGGATATATGTATACATATAGCTGATTCACTTTGTTATACAGCAGCAACTAACACAACATTGTAAAGCAATTAAACTCCAATAAAGACGTTAGAAAAAAAAAGCCTAAATAAAAAAAATTATAAACTTATCATAGTTAACATTCTTTGAGGTGTTGTAAATATTAAATTAGATGTTGGACATTATTTTGAAGTATGATTTATTCATGTTGACAGCATGAAAGATTCCCAAATTCCTAAATCCCCCGAAATTAAAGTTGCAGTTT
Source organism: Phocoena phocoena (assembly GCF_963924675.1). Classification (NCBI taxonomy): domain Eukaryota; kingdom Metazoa; phylum Chordata; class Mammalia; order Artiodactyla; family Phocoenidae; genus Phocoena; species Phocoena phocoena. The sequence continues at coordinate 47,835,945 of NC_089226.1, read as the reverse complement.
TACACTGGTAAACAGAATTCAGAGTACAAAAAAAATCCAAGGCAGATTTGTCTCCATCCACTTTTTAAAAATGTTTTTACTCACTTAGGAGCTTGAAAAATCAAACATTTGAGAGTCAAAAAGAAAAAACATCACTCAAGATACATCAATCCTCTAGAAATTTTCTGTCTATGCAGCCTGACACCTACCCCATCTTGTTTTCATAGCGCAAGGAGCTTTTGCCATTAAATTGATGAATGTAACTTGGAAAGAAAAACATTGCAAAAATGTTGAGAAATGAATAATCTTTAAAAATGCTGTCAAACCCTTTAAGATATCATGCGCTACCAACTGAGCTAGCCAGGCTACCCTCAAATCCTTTAGGATCAATACACTCTTTAAGAACTGTCAGACACTGCCACTAATCACTGAAACCCTTTTGGACACACGGGCAGGTCATAATTCCCAGCTTCCCTGGCATTTAGACATGGCCATATGACATAGCTCTGGCTTGTAGAATGGGGGCAGAAGTGATGTACATCATATCTAGACCCAATGGAAATAATCCAGCAGATAACCACGGGAGTCTCCTCCAACCTCCTGCTGAAGATGGCAAGTGGCAGAACAACAAGATGAAAGAAGCCTAAATTCTTCAGTCAATGCTGGAGTGAAAACCACCTAACCACGTACATCTACATTAGTCTTTGATACAAAGAAGAAATTAATGCTTATAATGTAAAGCCCCTGAGATTGTGGAGTTTCTCTGTTACAGCAGCTCGTGTTAACTAATGTAAGGACAGAACAACTTACAGAATTTCGCAGGAAATGAGGAGACCTCCATATTTCTTTATGAACATTTAAATAGAATTAGAGACTAAAATAATATAATAGTCTATATGAAATAGTCAAGGTGTTTACAGTGTTTTTCATGCAAAAGCACCCCAACAGGGGTGCTACATGGAGTGAAGTATAAAATAAACTTTAATCTTTAGCATTTAAATATGAATGACTCTATTGACTCATCACTGAAAACTGCAGCATCCTTGAAGCTAGAAGAGTTTACTTCTTGGTTGGTGTTTGCTGATATATGCCTACCGATGTGTCTTTTTTTTTTAATATTCAGCAGCTGAAAAATCTTGAGCAATAGCTACAATCCTACTGAGATAATACCTTTCTCCAAATATATGACCTCAATTGCAAAACTCACTGGGTCTCTCCAAAGTAATTTAAAAATCAATCTGATCTATGATAAGTCAATTCCTGAAAAACTTAAATAACACAATCAACTCCCTCTGGATTAAACACTTCAGTAGCAAAAGTTGTGTATAAGGAGCTGCATAGGAAAAAAAAAACTAAAGAAAAACGGAGTTGCTTCTTTATTTTAGTGGCTTGAGGTTATTATCATTCTTTCATTCAAGAAACATTTATTGAGAAGATACAATGTGCCAGGCCCTGTGATAAGCAGTATGACGGATATTAAATCAGCTTCCAATTTCCAGGACGTGTAAAAGATAAAAACATAAAGTAATGAATTATTTTCCTTCAGTATTCTGAAGTCTAAAATATTTGTGCATGACATCATAGAAAAATAAAGCAAACTCCAAGCTCACTGCTAATAAAGCATCTTTTGGAAATGTCAATACATTGTAGATAGGATTAGATATTATATGAAGGAGAGAATAATAGGTCAGCTAGGAAAAGATTCAATAATACAAGAACAGAATAAATATATATATAATTTATAAGGTAAATTATACATACCTTAATTTTGTCTATTTCAGATAATAGTATGTCTTAGCTCAGGTCCCCTAGAAAGCAGAACTTAAGGCATATAAAGGGTTGATAATTTGTTTAGAAGGTAGAAGCCCTTTATTTAGGAGGAGCAGTGAGGAGAAGAAAACAGGGCAAGGAGAGCAAAGAAACGCACAAAGCAGCGCAGTGTAATGCATAATTACATTAGCTTCACGAAAAGCCATGAAGAGCCCTAGCAGGTCTTTCAGCAAAGGATATTTCTTTGTAAGGTTTGCAAACAGCAACTATACCATGGAGCAGTTCATGGAGGCGACAAAGAAAAGTTATAGTGTCTACCTGGTACTGCACCCCTATCTCCCATCTCACTCCCATGCAGAGCTAATTCCTCCATACCTCTGTGTTATGTCATCCAGCTCCGCAATGGCTACTTCAGAGCCAGATTCCAAATGTATCATTTCATCTAAACCTGGGAAGTCAGAGGTGTCTCAGGGTACATAGGATTGGCAGGAAAGATTTATAGGCATGTAAGCCTGGTGGTCCAACCTTTTAGGGTTGTTGTGAGGATTTGAGGCATGTATAAAGTGCCTGTCATAATAAGCATGCAAAAAACGATAGATTTCCAACCTGGGAAAGACAGGGGAGTGGGAGTAATGTCACTGGCAACAAGTCTCTGGCAGGATCGTCACTGAGCTCCCAGCTTCTCCAAGTACTTCCTACTATACCAAGAAGTGTCCTACAGTAGCACTATGATTCTGTCAATGTTGCTAGCTTCCCCTGTCTTAGAAAGTGACAAGTCTTTCCCCATTCAACCCTGTCTTACCATTCTGTTCTTTTCTTTCTGATCACTTATTCTTTATTAAAATTAAAAATTTCTCTCTGGGAACTGTAAATAGAATGAGTAGACAAGCCACAGACTAAAAGAATATATTTGGAAAACACATATCTGATAAAAAAATACTTGTAAGCAAAATATACCAAAAAAAACCTCTTAAAACTCAACAATTAGAAAATAGACAACTCAAGTAAAAAGTGGGGAAAATATTTAAACAGAAACCTTCTCCAAAATATATACAGACAGTAGATAAGCATATGAAAAGCCGTCCAATGTTGTATGCCATTATTACCATCCTGTTCTGTCTCACTAAGTCTTTAATCAGTTTGGTAAACAACCATTCTACTTGTGATGACTCCCTAGGTACAATCACTTCTGAGATAGCCTCATAAAAAGCTCAGCTCTGCTGAACATTTCGAATGGGGCCTGCAGGAGGGCTCAGCAGTGGCATGACCCTAGAGTCTTAATAACCTGGGGTAAAATAACTATACAACAAGCCACTTTCTATTCCTGGATAGTTCCACATGCTCTACAATGATACAGGCACAGCATCATGCAGTAAAGGAGATGTCAGCATCTCAACCCAAGATGGAGACAGGATACCTCTTAAGGCGGCTCTCATGTTTCCTTGATGCCAAAATTGCCTACCTGAGCTGCTTACTCCGCAGCTGTCTTATTAGGGTGCCAATTCTCTAAGACTTAGTCCACAGAGGGATGAGGCCACTTTGTTTCCTACTTCCTCCAAAAGACCTTGCAAGATATTTGGAAACTGCCTCTCCACCTTCCCCAATCAGAAGAGCAGCACAAGATGTGGAAAAACACAGGGAGTAATAAAATGTTCACCAGTCACAGGTTGGAAGGCTCTCCTGCTTCTCTTCAGCTCACACCCCACTTGACTACTCTGTCAGTGCCCAGCTACATTCCATTCCTCTCCGAGGAAGATATGACCCCAATTCAAATTAGGAAAAACTTTAAAGGATCAAATTTCTGCTCATCACTTATTACTTGGGCTTGAGCTGTGAACAGATCTAACAGAAAAGAGTGCCTTTTTTTTTTTGGTCTGTGAATCCAGTCAGACATACCTACAAATAGATCAAATAAACTATTATTATTTAACTGAAAATTGTTTCTTATTATCTGAGTCTTCATCCTGAAATGGCTATTCTCAATTTCACTGGTTAATTTAATATTACTTCTATTTATAAATACTTCTTCATAAACTAGAAGGATTGAGTTCTATAATCTAACTGTTAATTTGAGTATCCTGATGTTCCGTTATTTGGGCCTTAGGTGGCCACAGTTGTAAGACTTATACTTCAAAATATCTAGTACCGTCTTCCACCAGGTAGGAACAATATTGGCATTGAGCCATTACCTTGAAACCTCAGAGTGGCATAGTAACGGGGCAGGGTGGGCATACAGATTGCAGAAAAGAGGAATGAATATTATAGATGACGCAACATAATAGGTAGGAAAAAATCTCTCTGCTTCCTGTGCTTATTTAAATGCTCCCAGCCAGTATCTCAGACATGCAAAAGTTAAAGGGGATGCAGCTGGGGATTTGGACAGAGCAGCCAGAATGAACTCAGCTCTCTCTACATAGAGGGCTTCCCCACTACATTCATGTGAAAACCTGCTTTGCCGGGGGGGAAATAAAACAGGTAGAATAAAAAAAAAAAAAAAACTTGGTTTTTATTTTTTCAACAGAATTTTGATGAACTGAGTCTTTTCTCTGTGCCAGGGACTATTCAAGACAGAGGATAAAATGATAAAATAATGGTCCTTACCTTCCTGGAACGTACAATCTTGTGGGAGAAACAAAAGGAATCAAATACATACATAACTAAATGAAAACTAGAGTAAGTGCAATGTAGAAAAGGTACAATATAGTACAACTGGGGAACATGACCATTTGTGGGAAATCAGGAAAGTCTTCCTGCTCCCAGATGAGAGCCAAAGAATGAATAACAATTTTCAAGGTGAAGGATGGCAGGATGCAGAGAGTGAGTACAGAGGAATTATATTCCAGGCAGGGGGAACAGCATATGCAAAAGCTCTGAGGGAGGAAGGAACATGCTTTGTTTGAGGATCTAAAAGAAATATCAGTGGCCTAAGAGTAAGAGACAAGCATGTGGTAAAGCCATAGGAGGAGCCACACATTTTGGCCTTTATGATAAAAGAAAGTAAAGACATTAAAAGGGTTTAGTATTTATACTTTAACTAAAAACCATTGAGCAACAAACACTCCACCTGCTCCAACGCTGAATACAAAAACTGAAAAGAATCAACATCCACAGAACCTCTAAAATAAAACACAGGGCCAGCTTCCAGGAAGATGGCAGAAGAGTAAGACGCGGAGATCACCTTCCTCCCCACAGATACACCAGAAATACATCTACACGTGGAACAACTCCTACAGAACACCTACTGGATGCTGGCAGAAGACCTCAGACCTCCCAAAAGGCAAGAAATCCCCCACGTACCTGGTTAGGGCAAAAGAAAAAACAGAGACAAAAGGATAGGGACGGGACCTGCACCAGTGGGAGGGAGCTGTGAAGGAGGAAAGATTTCCACACACTAGGAAGCCCCTTCGCGGGCAGAGGCTGCGGGTAGCGGAGGGGGAAAGCTACGGAACCGCAGAAGAGAGTGCAGCCACAGGGGTGCGGTGGGCAAAGCAGAGAGATTCCTGCACAGAGGATCAGGGCCGACCTGCACTCACCAGCCCGAGAGGCTTGTCTGCTCACCCGCCGGGGCGAGCGGGGCTAGGAGTTGAGGCTCAGGCTTCAATCAGAGCGCAGGGAGAGGACTGGGGTTGGTGGTGTGAACACAGCCTGCAAGGGGTTAGTGCGCCACGGCTAGCCGGGAGTGAGTCCGGGGAAAAGTCTGGAGCTTGCCGAAGAGGCAAGAGAATTTTTCTTCCCTCTTTGTTTCCTGATGCGCGAGGAGAGGGGATTAAGAGCGCTGCGTAAACGAGCTCCAGAGACGGGCACGAGCCGCGGCTAAAAGCGCGGACCCCAGAGACAGGCATGAGACGCTAAGGCTGCTGCTGCCGCCACCAAGAAGCCTGTGTGCGAGCACAGGTCACTATCCACACCCCCTTCCGGGGAGCCTGTGCAGCCGGCCACTGCCAGGGTCCCGGGATCCAGAGACAACTTCCCCGGGAGAACGCATGGCGCGCCTCAGGCTGGTGCAACGTCACGCTGGCCTCTGCCGCCGCAGACTCCCCGCTCACTCAGTGCCTCTGCCTCCCCGCGGCCTGAGTGAGTTAAAGGAGCCCCGAATCAGCGGCTCCTTTAACCCCGTCCTGTCTCAGAGAAGAACTGACACGCCCTCCAACGACCTACATGCAGAGGCGGGGCCAAATCCAAAGTTGAGCCCCTGGGAGCTGTGAGAACAAAGAAGAGAAAAGGAAATCTCTCCCAGCAGCCTCAGAAGCAGCGGATTAAAGCTCCACAATCAACCTGATGTACCTTGCATCTGTGGAATACATGAATAGACAACTAATCATCCCAAATTAAGGAGGTGGACTTTCAGAGCAAGATTTACGATTTTTTCCCCTTTTCCTCTTTTTGTGTGTATGTGTATGCTTCTGTGTGAGATTTTGTCTGTATAGCTTTGCTTCCACTATTTGTCCTAGGGTTCTTACTGTCCGTTTCTTTTGTTTTGTTTTGTTTTTTTCTCTTAATAATTATTTTTTTATTTTAATAACTTTATTATATTTTATCTTTATTTTATTTTACTTTATACCCTTTCTTTTTTTCCATCCTTCCCTCCTTCCTTCCTTCCATCCTCCCTCCCTCCCTCCCTTCCTCCCTCCCTTCTTTCTTTCTTTCTTTCTACTTCTACTAGTTCTTTTTTTCTACTTTTTCTCCCTTTTATTCAGAGCTGTGTGGATGAAATGCTCTTGGTGCTGCAGCCAGAAGTCAGTGCTGTGCCTCTGAGGTGGGAGAGCCAACTTCAGGACACTGGTCCACAAGAGACCTCCCAGCTCCACATAATATCAAATGGCGAAAATCTCCCAGAGATCTCCGTCTCAACACCAGCACCCAGCTTCACTCAACGACCAGCAAGCTACAGTGCTGGACATACTATGCCAAACAACTACCAAGACAGGAACACAACCCCACCCATTAGCAGAGAGGCTGCCTAAAATCATAATAAGGCCACAGACACTCCAAAACACACCACCAGACGTGGACCTGCCAACCAGAAAGACAAGATCCAGCCTCATCCGCCGGAACACAGGCACTAGTCCCCTCCACCAGGAAGCCTACACAACCCACTGAACCAACCTTAGCCACTGCGGACAGACACCAAAAACAATGGGAACTATGAACCTGCAGCCTGCAAAAAGGAGACCCCAAACACAGTAAGAAAAGCAAAATGAGAAGACAGAAAAACACACAGCAGATGAAGGAGCAAGATAAAAACCCACCAGACCTAACAAATGAGAGGAAATAGGCAGTCTACCTGAAAAAGAATTCAGAATGATGATAGTAAAGATGGTCCACAATCTTGGAAATAGAATAGACAAAATGCAAGAAACATTTAACAAGGACCTAGAAGAACTAAAGATGAAACAAACAACGATGAACAACACGATAAATGAAATTAAAAATACTCTATATGGGATCAATAGCAGAATAACTGAGGCAGAAGAACGGATAAGTGACCTGGAAGATAAAATAGTGGAAATAACTACTGCAGAGCAGAATAAAGAAAAAAGAATGAAAAGAACTGAGGACAGTCTCAGAGACCTCTGGGACAACATCAAACGCACCAACATTCGAATTATAGGGGTTCCAGAAGAAGAAGAGAAAAATAAAGGGCCTGAGAAAATATTTGAAGAGATTATAGTTGAAAAATTCGCTAATACGGGAAAGGAAATAGTTAATCAAGTCCAGGAAGCACGGAGAGTCCCATACAGGATAAATCCAAGGAGAAATACGCCAAGACACATGTTAATCAAACTATCAAAAATTAAATACAAAGAAAACATATTAAAAGCAGCAAGGGAAAAACAACAAATATCACAAAAGGGTATCCCCATAAGGTTAACAGCTGATCTTTCAGCAGAAACTCTGCAAGCCAGAGGGACTGGCAAGACATATTTAAAATGATGAAGGAGAAAAACCTACAACCAAGATTACTCTACCCAGCAAGGATCTCATTCAGATTTGATGGAGGAATTAAAACCTTTACAGACAAGCAAAAGCTGAGAGAGTTCAGCACCACCAAACCAGCTCTACAACAACTGCTAAAGTAACTTCTCTAGGCAAGAAACACAAGAGAAGGAAAAGACCTACAATAATGAACCCAAAACAATTAAGAAAATGGGAAAAGAAACATACATATTGATAATTACCTTAAATGTAAATGGACTAAATTCTCCCACCAAAAGACACAGATTGGCTGAATGGATACAAAAACAAGACCCATATATTTGCTGTCTACAGGAGACCCACTTCAGACCTAGAGACACATACAGACTGAAAGTAGGGGGATGGAAAAAGATATTTCATGCAAATGGAAAACAAAAGAAAGCTGGAGTAGCAATTCTCATATTAGACAAAATAGACTTTAAAATAAAGACTATTAGAAGAGACAAAGAAGGACATGACATAATGATCAAGGGATCAATCCAAGAAGAAGATATAACAACTGTAATATTTATGCACCCAACATAGGAGCACGTCAATACATAAGGCAAATATTACCAGCCATAAAAGGGGAAATTGATAGTAACACATTCACAGTAGGGGACTTTAACACCCCACTTTCACCAATGGACAGATCATCCAAAATGAAAATAAATAAGGAAACACAAGCTTTAAATTATACATTAAACAACATGGACTTAATTGATATTTATAGGACATTTATAAGTTTAAGAAAATTGAAATTGTATCAAGAATCTTTTCCGACCACAACGCTATGAGACCAGATATCAATTACAGGAAAAGATCTATAAAAAATACAAACACATGGAGGCTAATCAATACACTACTTAATAACAAAGTGATCACTGAAGAAATCGAAGAGGAAATAAAAAAATACCTAGAAACAAATGACAATGGAGACATGACAACCCAAAACCTATGGGATGCAGCAAAAGCAGTTCTAAGAGGTAAGATTATAGCAATACAAGCCCACCTTAAGAAACAGGAAACATCTCGAATAAACAACCTAACCTTGCACCTAAAGCAATTAGAGAAACAAGAACAAAAAATCCCCAAAGTTAGCAGAAGGAATCATAAAAATCAGATCAGAAATAAATGAAAAGGAAATGAAGGAAATGATAGCAAAGATCAATAAAACTAAAAGCTGGTTCTTTGAGAAGATAAACAAAATAGATAAACCATTAGCTAAACTCATCAAGAAAAAAAGGGACAAGACTCAAATCAATTGAATTAGAAATGAAAAAGGAGAAGTAACAACTGACACTGCAGAAATACAAAAGATCATGAGAGATTACTACAAGCAACTCTATGTCAATAAAATGGACA